>NC_046984.1:7287408-7587408 GCF_009769545.1 Cyclopterus lumpus
TCTTCTGTGCAAGCTCACTTTATCCATCAACATGTCATATATTTAAAGGCATGTGATTTGGTAGGAAAGAGTAAAGGGCACTTGAACGCACATAGGCTTTTGTGAAGACACAAAGGTAAATAAAAATGCTTTATTTTCATCTATTTGAAGTCTATATGCCTGTTTACCTTTCTCTGTCACACGCGCACAGAGGTGCAAATTGAATCACTGCGTAATGTGAACGCATTACTGTCCCCGGGGTTAGCCTTGCGCACGGTTCACTAATTTAGCCAATTAAAAGTGGAAGGATATGGGCTTGTGTGTTTCCATGTCGAAATATATGAGCTGCTATAGGCTAATATTCTCGCCCAGGTTTGTTGTAACGTGGAGGCAAAGGGTTAAAAAAAACTCGGGGCTTCGGCCATGCGAGGCTCCTGATTGGCTGGCACGTTGCCAGAACCCTGTCAATCACCGAGTGTAAACAAGGCTCTGATTGGCTGCTGGCCAGTCCGCACTGGGCTGCCTGAAAAAAGCAATTACTGCCCCTGCGGTTTCAAGGCGGCCCCGCGCAGAACGATGAAAGGAGATAAGGAGGGGCGGTTTCAAGGCGCCCCCCACGGCGAACCCCGTTGGCCCCAGAGCAAAAGGAGAGTCAAGAGTGACTAAATCAAAGGGAATACGGTAAAGTGGGGGTGGGGGGGATTACACGTTGTATTAAACGTAGAGGCTAGATCCGCGGAATGGTGCAATAACAACTTTGTGTTTAGAAAATGGAGAAGAGGACGGCAAGAAGAACCGGAAAACATCCAGCTGCTTCGAGAGTTGTTCTTTTTTCTTTCTTTCTTTTTCAAACATAGAGAGAAAAGTTTGTGTTGCCAAATGAAGCGCTGGGAAGAGAGCGGTCGGTCTGTTAAGAAACTAAACCTTGAGATGTTACCTCACCGAAAAGTAACAAACGAAGTCCCGATATTGGACCGCCATGACTCGGCTCTTATCGTGCTGCTGCTGCGCCTAAAATATTGACTCAAACTTCTTTTATTGCCAACTGTTCTATAAGTGGACATTTCCACTTTTACGCAGCAGCGTGAACGGTAGGTCAGTCACACTAATACAGTAGGACGTGTATAGATTCTGAAAAGAGCAATAGAAGAATGTGTAACCTTATTTAATCTTTTTAAATTGACATCTTTAAATTACCTTAAAATTATATATAAAAGAAATCAATTGTAAAAAAAAAATATTTTGCTGTTAGAAAACGTGTGTGTATTACTTCTACATAAACATAATAATAAAAACATGTTGGTTTTATATATATATATATATATATATATATATATATATATATATATATATATATAATGTAGGTTGCATCTGAATTGCTTTTAGCTGAACTTGTCTGAAGCTGACAACACTGAACATGCACTTCATAAAGTATATTTGTTCCAGCTGATGTCTCTTTACATTAAAACAGAGCCTGGCTCCCTCGCTTTGGTCCAGCCCCCAACACAACACACTGGACAAAGGAGACCCGAGCTGGTCTGCAGCCCATAGCTTATAAATTGTGTGCATGCGGACAACGCGTCTCATACATCCAGTAGAATTAATTGATATATATCTATAGCTATATAACTCCATTCAAATAGCGCCAACGCAATCAGATGTATCACGTCTGTAATTAGATAATCGTTACCCTCTTTTCCTATTTACATAGCAGCCTGCATTCCAAAGCGCTGCGCTCTCCAACGGGATTCAGCCACCACGTGTCCACATACGCGCACACGCGCACACAGTGTAGAAAAAGCTCAAATCTAGCTATATTCTGCATACTTCCACATTCAAAGTCGATATTTTAATAGCCCAAATGTGCTCTGCAACCAGAGACAACCGTGAATGATCATTTATGCATTAGCCTCCTTGAAGATGACATAACCTTTGTGAAGTTGTGGAACTCAGGTGGTGCGCGGTGTCCATAGGCTGCATACTTATATATGACCTGAATAAGAAAGAATAATTATATAATAGGCTATATCTCTGGAGTCAGCTAGGCAGGTTGGATCTAAATATGACAATTTCAACAACTCTATATCCGAACCAACAAGTCTGCAGTGATATTACAAATTCGCAACCTGGTAATATTGCACACACGTTTGTGTTTCCAACATAAGTTTGGAAAATCGGTTACTCTTCCCAACGCCAGAATACACCGATAGAGCAAACAGTAGCCTATAACTACATATATGTTTTTCCATTTTTGAAATGACTTGATTTCCATGTTCTCTCAGTGTTGCCCTCAGCACTAATGACAGAGGGACAATAAAGAATCCTGTTCCGCAGCTCACAAAAGGGGTCCGGCACTTAAAACAGAAATCTGCATTTAATTTATTTAGCGACAAGGAAAAAGCCTTTTATAGCTTGATTTTTATTGGTTCTTTTTCACTTAAAAGGTGGGGGTTGGGTGTATGTGCGCGCGTGCGTGCGTGCGCGTGAGGATGATTGTGCGTGTTTGCAGAGACAGAGCGAGAAAGCACAACACACACACACCGTATAATGTAGCTAGCGTTGGCACACGGACCAGAGAAGGCTTGTGTGTGTGTGTGTGGAGGCGGGGGGGGGGGGGGGGGGGGGGGGGGGGTAATTAATGCGGATTGACTGATTGCTCTTGAAACGGACCGGTCCTGCGCGTGGATTGTCCTCGAGCATTGAAGCGTTCCTGACTGACACTTTCCACCTTCCCTTCTCTTCTCCCCTCACACACTGCAGACCGGTGTGCCAGAGTCTTCCGTCGCCGGCGAGAAGCCACTCATCCCGGCCAGCCCAAAGCAGTTTCACCAGCTATGTGTGTAGCGTCCGTTTTGTAACAATAGAAATGTAATAAACAAAGTGAATGCAAAGGTTACGTATATCGTCTATTTAATCGTGTTGCACAAACACATATTTGTGTGCAACCTGACCCGCATCAGTCCAGTGTTGCTTGTGTGAGTACATGAACTCTAACCCACTGCAACTTCACCTCATGAGGAGTGAAGTCTCTAAAAAGGTGCACGCGCTATTTTCCGCACATTAAAAAAAAGTGGTTGAAGTGGTTAAAGTGGGTGCCATATCCTCCCAGCATTAATTGAATAAACTTCTGAACATCTAAATAGGACCACAAAAAGAAAGGAGGAAAAAAAAGCATAATTCACAGTCAACGGGAAACACATTGTCGAGGCTGGTTTTAAATGAGGTCCAAATGGAGAGCTGTCTCCACGGGAGGCCCTCCACACAGGGCAACCACCCTATTCTCCGCAGATATTTCTGATAGCCCTTTAATGATGCGGATTTCCAAACAGGGCCGTTCAACAGGGAGACGCCCCGGCTATCTAAAGGTGGCGCAACCCCACGAGACAATAGCGCCATATTAGAGCGAAAAGCATGCGAGATGAAGCGCTGCCGACGATGTTATGAAAAACAAGGCTGTCCTGTGCGCTCTAGGCATGTAGAAGTGACGTTGGTGGCCTACATTACGTTCCGTGACCACCCCAATCCGCTTTTTGTGTGTGGTCAGCACACTGCAAATAGTAACTTCAACAAACAAACAAACAACAAGAACAACAACGCTTAAAAAAAAAAGACACGATCGAGTCAGAAGTTGAGTGGACACAAAAACAACATGACCTTTTCTTCTGGACAGATGCTGATATTTTTGATTACCCCGACCGATACGAGCTGCGGCCTCACTGCTTGGCATGAAGATGAAAGAAGATAAACAAATCTTATCCTTCTCAAAACGCTTTAAAAAGGGACGTCACAGCTGTTAGAGCAAACGTCATGATGCCTTCAAGTGAGGTTGGATGATGGTGCAGCAGAAGAAGATACTGATACTGATGATGAATTAGTGGCTGTCACGCAGCCATATATCCGGCTGTAACCACCACCGAGGCTGTATGGGCGAGATGAAAGCACCAGCATCTATTTATGGGCATTCAAAACACGCAGGTGGAGGCTTTAATTATCATCTGAACGCGAACAGCCAATGGCGTGCCGTCCTGCGCGTGTTTGCGCTGCACGCTTATGAAGTATAGTTTGTAACCAGCGAATTGACCCACACAGATCGTGAAATGTTGATATTATGCTCGCAAATAATGGGCTTTAAATGCATGATGTGCCCGACACGTGACGGACCATATAGTGCCACCTCGTTTAGTATTTCTGTCTCCCAACATTTCCACGTGCATGCGCACAATGGCACACGCACGCACACGTTCATGAAAATGAAAGACAACGTCTTTGTTGTTCTTGTTTCAAGCAGTGGAGACCAACAAACCGTGTTGTTGGATTGGAAAACTCCAAAGATGTGTATAGGTCAACAGGTCCGCTGCGATTCATTGACCAACATTTCCATTTTCAATTGATTGTTTCAACAAATACTTGTTTTGCAACAAAGTTCTTACTCATGCCAGTAAAACGTATAACGTGTTTCAGTGACGCACCAGCAATTGACTAAGGAAAAAGAAAAGAAAAAGAAGAAAAATGTCATTAAAAGAAAAACATTTTCAATATGCAGTCATCTGCTTCTCTTGCAGATCGTTGCTTAGTTGTGTTTTGGTGGTGTTGATGGTGAGGGATTACACCTAATCAGATCACATCTGGATCATCTCTCAAAAGAAAACTGGCCCCAACAACAGTTTAATTTTGAGTTAAGGCTGCATGTTGAAAGCAACATATGTCTGACCATAGAGCAGCAACATTTGGGACTGAATAACCTGCTCTATCAAACACGTTTAACTTTCCAATTAACCAATAATTGTGAACTATAAACAAGTCATGTGTCCAACCACGGCCTGATCGTGATCCCGAATGACACTTGGATCTAACATAATATATAGCTGTGACTTATTCTATTTAACATGCATGTGCTGTATTTATTTAGCTTCTGGGATATTTACTTAATGTGCGTTGTGTCTAAAAAAAAATAAACACAATGATTGTGTTGGAGCCATGAGACTAAGAAGCAAAGCAGGTGTTGACCTCCATACGGTGGACTTAACAGACGTGTCCTTTTTTTTGCAGCGAAAGTGCAACAATGTGTACATGCAGATGTAAAATATCTGACTTGACCACCGAGTGACTGTTAACAACCATTACTCATAAATTAAACTGCAAGAAATAAAAGAAAAATGTTCAAGCGAGGAGATGAATAAACGGTCTATATAGGGGATATTGTAAAAGACTGCCTTCATCGATATCTAAATCGAGGACGTACCTCTTGTCCTTATATTGACACTTTTTCAAACTAAGTCAGAAATATGAGATATGAAAAGGACCCCGAAAAAGACGTGTGTCATCTCGCATGGATGGCTTTGTTGTCAAACGCTTTTGATGTGTGTGTGTGTGTGTGTGTGTGTGTGTGTGTGTGTGTGTGTGTGTGTGTGTGTGTGTGCATGAGAGGGAGAGAGAGGTAGAGAGGCAGATCAACGGCGACTCAGTATACAGTGTGACCGTGTAATTTAATATAACACAAGTAAGCCTGACAAACTATAACACCCAACTGTGGAGCCGATCAACTAAAGGGAAGACAAGGGGAATGGTTGGATCACCTTGTGCGTGCGCGCGCCACTGTATTGGCACACATCTTCCGAGACGCCCAAACTGATACACTCAATGTTGAAGAAGATTCAGAAACATGCATCCATCCATTCGGGTTGTATATTGAGAATTGACTGTATGATTAAATACAAAACAGCGTCAAGGATGCGCATTTAAAAGTTGTTGGGAGCGAGAAAAAGAACCCATTACGCGTGTTTACGTGGGTTATAGTCGCAAATAAAAAGGAACCCAAACGATATGACCAGCCCTTTCTAAATAGACAAATAAAGAAATAAACAGATTTTTTTTCCTCGGCCCTTGTTGGACTATGGACCCACGACTCCAAATACTCCTGTCATTAAAAAAACTCATCAGGACTATTTAGCTTTATCCCAAAAACCACGCCTTTGTAAACTAAAGCAAATATTTGTTTTCCCCCAAGTCCTCGCAAACTAAATTGCTGTGAGAATGATTTAATTAAACATAGTACAAAATGCAACACCTACCTATAACATGACCGTCTCCATATTGAAAATAATTGTAATAATAGATATGAATTGAAAAATAAACAACCGAAAAGAGTCTCTCTTCCTCTCAAAACATGAAAAAGAAAATCCTGTTCCTATCCACGCTCCATCCAAACCAACGCGCATCTAAAAGTGGAGCTAAATATCGCTCCGTTTCCTTACGCGTTGGCTCTCTGCTGGATTTATCCACCGAGGGGTTTTCCCGACTAAGCTCCGGATCCTGTGGATGTGAGTCTCCGTGAGGCTGTAATAGCAAATTTATGTCTGGATGACGCGTCCTCCCTCTCCCACAATGGAGCTGGAGCGCTGACATTAAACTGAAAATTGATGGAGAGACTCTCTCTCTCTTTCTCCCTCTCCCTCTCTCTTTACTCCCCCTCTCTCTCGTCTCGTCTAGGAGAGTAAAAGGGAGCTTTCTTTCATTTTATCTTCTTTTTTTTTATCAGGGTAGGGGGCAAAGGGACATCATCAATGAGTTTCACACCCGGAATACACCCACTTCTATCCAAACCAATATATATCCTTATATATCTAAGCTTCACACACAAAACACACACACGAAAACACACACACACACACACACACACAGACACACACCTTTTTCTGACAAGAGGCCAATCACTCTTTCTGACCAAACTGCCCCCTCTCTTTACAAGCGTTATCAAAGTGAACTACGAGGTTTTGGGTAATGATTCCTCTGTCTCGGCACCATGTGTTTAACCTATAACCGTGATGTGGTGGAAGGCAGGCCGTGCTCGGGTTTATTTGCGGAATAGTTGGAGTCTGGCATGAAAAGGAGCAATCAGCAATCAGATCTGGAAATCCAACTGATATTTGTTTATAGCTGTTTCCCAAATGATATCCCTAATTACCGCCTGGAGGTCACAGTTTACCCACCTTTTTTTTTCAAATCCACTAGCAGCTACATCAATGCCTGCTATATATATATCATTTATAAAATATGCATTTTTAATATATATATATTTTTAAATGCATATATATATATACATTTTTTTTGGAGGATGACTGGCCCGCGCACGCAAACCCCGCCATGCACACACGGGTTAAATTGTAACAGCGCTATAAACGTTTAGCACCGGCGTTAAAGAGTCCACGGCGTTTGCGCAGCCTTTGATCGAGTCCAACCGGTCCCGACAAGTTGGTGCGCAAAGTGAAATAAAATAATCTCCCGTTCTGGCTCCACGGAAAGGGAGCTCGGGCTGCTCCCATGTGTCGCACTGAAACAAAGACATGATTGCAAACAATCGTGCATGGAGGAAAAAAAATAAATCCAGACACATAAACACAGTTTCCATTGGAGAAGGCGTTTACTGAGGACACGGAACACAACAAATGAGCCGCACGTTGGAGATGAATGCGGAAGAAGCGAAATCTACAAGCCGCAACTTGGAAATAATTGCAGAAACGCGGCGGTCTTCTTCCCTCTTTCCCGAACGGGACTTCGGCTTCGGCTTTCTCCTCTTCTCCCCCTGCAGCCCCCACTGGCTGGCCCCATGGGTCACCGCTTCAGGAGCACCACGTCACCACGTTAACCCCTGCATCGCCGCGTCCAGGGGAAGCAGGGCCGAGAACCCTGAAGGGGTGTGTGGAGGAGGAGAAGGAGGAGGAGGAGGAGGGGGAGGAGGCGGGGGAGGAGGAGGAGGGGAGACCTCCAGGCGTCCTGAAGGGTGGGTCCAGGGGGTCTCCGGTAAAACGAGGAACAGATTTCTCACAATTTATTTCAATTTGGGGGAAATTCACTCAACTTATTGTAGAATAACTGCTGTAATGAGTCTGCAGGGGTTTGTTGTTGTTTTCCCCCTTAGACACACAGACTACTTTTCTTTTCTTGTTTGATATAAATAAAATCCCATTTAAGATCCTAATGAAATCAGAACAACATCAAGACTCTTAAATTAGCTTGCTTTCCAGATGAGCTTACTTTCCATTTTTTTTAATTTAGATTTTTCAGGATTTATATGCTGATTTAATTCAACAAAGCAGCATGTGAATTATTGCTGCAGAATACAGACCAACATAAGCACAAAGTATAGCACAAAAGTAAATACATATATGAACAGTTCACGGTCAACCCTATGTTATATTTCAGTGGACTGTGTTACATAAAAACATCTGACTAGAGTGACATCAGAAGATCTAACAACTAGAATATGCTTCACCAGCCCCGACTAAAACTAGAGTTAAAGTCATTCTATTAAGACTTGTCCCGGCCATCGCTGCTCATCACAGGGTTAAACAATAGAAACTATTCTCAATACTAAAAGCAACAATACATCCATGAATCCTTCCAGTATGGTTTTGGCTTTGCCTTTGAAAGGATTTATGGGAAGGGAAAGTGGGAGGGGTCCCGGCAGACCCCTCCCACTCAGGAACGTGACCTTTATTTGTCTCTGCCTACTGTTGCATTGTGGGGTTTGCAGTTACAGCCTTTATGCTAAAACCCTATTTCACATTTTCATAAAAGTCACAATGTAACATATATTATTATTTTATTGCACTGGTTTTAATATGTTTTTTTTTATATTCATCATTTAAAGTACAACCTATTTTTATTTTTATTTCAACTTTTTATATGCACTTTTCCGAGTGTATTTATGTATGTTTGTAAAAAAGAAAAAGTTGCTTCAAGGAAAGCCAAATGCCTCCCAACCATGATAACATCACCACAGTCAATTGAACACACCCAGCCCTTGTCCTATCTCATAAAGCCTTTTGATCTTAACTTTTCCTGGAATATATTCACCCAGTTCCCTTTTTAAAAAAATCAAATTTTCTGTTACTGTGGTCGGAGCGTATTCATTTATGAGGAAAACATGTGGGGTAGTTTATGCAACACGTTTGCCACATTTCAAATTCTTCACGACCTCATGGAAACGGTTGTTTTTGCCCCCTCTCATTACATTACATGTCATTTAGCTGACGCTTTTATCCAAAGTGACTTACAATAAGTGCATTAAACCATGAGTCCAAACTCAGAACAACAAGAATCAAGCAAGTACAATTCTCGCAACCAAAGTTTCAGCTGTTCGATAAAACGCACTGTCCTCAGACCCAACGCTTCGATAGACGCCGCCCAAACACCCACACATGCCTTAATTTCAACTTGAATAACGGAAAAAATTCTGTTGCACTACAAATAATCTTGACCAATTAGCCTGCAGCCTAAAAATGCGGCCCTTCCCTCCTCATTACAACCAGTTTACAACTCAACCCCTTGCCAGCCCGAACCCTATCGGCTCACACTGTGCTCCTGTTGGGTAAACACACCTCAATGAGATACCACCAGAGGTGTCAGGTGGTTTTCACCCCTGGATTCCTTCACATAAAACGTACATTATAAATATACCGAGCACCTGTTGGAACAAAGTCCCGTCTCATGGCATTGAAACATCTCTGGTGCTTTCCGTCACGTACGTCATACTGTACCGAGCAGGTTTATTATGCAGGAAACATCTGTAACGTTCATGACAAAACACAGCAGCTGCAGAAGAGACAATGCTTGTCCTTGTGTGCGTTTCCGACAAGCTTTTAAGCCGACCGCGATGTTGTACGCATCTGGCCGCGTTGAGGAACGTGGACAAATGTTTGAGATTTGCTCTCTCGACGTGTCGCTTCTCATTTGCCGTGGCGGAATACGGTCGCTCACTCTCAAACCTGTTCAGAGCCCGCTGCACCTGTGTGTATGTGGATCCCTGATATGTGTGTGTGTGTGTGTGTGTGTGTGTGTGCGTGTGTGTGTGACACAGCTGCGATAGGTTAAGAATCAGATGCTAAACCTGTTTCTGGTTCCAATTTGAGGCCACAGCTCCTCTTTGGCAAATGGAAAACACTTCAAGGTGCCACAGGACCTAAAGATGGTGCCTGTTTCTGTAGTTTACGTGGTCATGTGATTTTTGGCCCAGAAAGCAAGTCCACTGTGCACTAACACACAGAAACCCACAGACACACACACACCAATGCAGTTCTTGAAGTTTATAGAGGCCCAGTGACCCCATAGGTGAGCATAGCTGCATAACTGAAGCGGCCACAAAAGGGTGAGCTAAGAGAGCAAAGCATTCTGGGATACGACTTCTTGCCAAAGCAGTAAATTCTTTCATCTTTGCTCTCATATTGTAATGCATATCAGTCATAAAAGCGCGTTACATCACTGGACACACAGTGGTGCCTTTATCTCGAATATGCCATGTAGGTTTTCATCTCTCTGTTTGAGTTATGTTGTGTATGCATATTCTATGAAGCTGCATTAAAGCACAGTGTAGCAAAGTGACAAACAGAGATGTCTCTTCAACGTCATGCCAGGCCATTCACCCCTCCATGCCATCGTCCATCCATCCTCTTCTCTCTAAGCTCTTTTTTTATTGCAGCTGCTAACGCAGCGGCCAGAACTGAGACAAAGATAGCTTTGTGGCCCCCATCGCCCCTCCGTGCTGTCTGCTGACGCGTTTACTTGTTCTCCATGTCACCCCCTAGCCCTTGTTCTCCTTCCAATCTTTTACTAAAAACTTCTTTTCTTCCTTTTATAATCCCCCCTCCCCCCCCCCCCCCCCCCACATCTGCAGCAGCGTCACGCGGCCTCGCATGGCATGGCCGGCCAGGAGAGTCATGTGATCTCCGCTGTGGCTGTTGCCTGGGAGAAGAAAAGGGAAGTGTGTGTCGGAACCCTGTTTCTGGCCAAGCTGGGAGGTCGGAGGTCAACTCAACTCTGATCCAATCAGTTCGAGCCACAAAAGAGCCGACTCACGTTTACTCTGTCCTTCCCCTCTTGTTGCCGTCTCCAACTCTTTCTTCTTTGCTTTTTGGCCTCTGGTCTGACCCGAAGGCCTGTAGCTGCCTGCCATTAAAAGATGCACCGATGTGGTTAGTAGCTCCACAGATCACCAGAATATCAGGCGCTCCACCACAACGGGGTCGAGGGCTTGGACCGTTAGAGGAATAAGCCCCTCATTCTGTAAAATCACTCTCAGAATATCAAAAAGAGCAGAGCTGTCATGCCTTGTAAGTGTGAAATTCGGGAAGGATGAAACTGCTGAGCTTTAAGGCACTCGGAGAACACAGGAGTTTGTTCCTATCGCCATGATTTTGAGATGAGAAGATCTACAAATCCATGCTTTAGAAAGAAGAAAAAAACACTCACACAAAGGGTCTAATGGTGGAATTTCCAGATCTAAATCATTAACATCTAATGAACTAAGGTCAAAACTACTTTTTCGAAAAACTATTTATTTCCAAAATCATCATTGGGTGATGTAACGCAAGCTTCATGAAGTGTGAGAATGTGAACGCTGAATGCAGCAGAAGGTAACGAACCGTCAGGAGTATGGAGGGCCGCACCAGGTGCAGCTGCTGCCACAGGTGAAGTATCAGGAAGTACGGGTGCATTGTGCGCTGACAAAGCCCCTTCATCGACTAGAGCGCCCCGACAACAATAGCTCGTGTATACAGCCTGTTCATCATGGGACTGAGCAAATGTGGCAATACCAGGGGCTGAAGAAGAGAGGGAGAAAGTTCAGAGGATTTACTGCGCTGATGAAAGGGAACAGAGTAAAAAAAAAATGGGACAGTTTATGAGTTTGTGGTTATTATATTCATTATTGCACCGTGTGATTTTATTTCAACCAAATGTGGTTCTAAGAAAACCTTAATGGCCCCTTTGGTTTCATCAGCCCAGAGCAAATTCATTTACCAGATAATACGGAATTCCATTTGACTTTTTTTGGACATACTTCAAAATAAAAATCTACTTATGCAGGAAAGAAACTGTACACATGCACATGCACATGCACACACACACACTCACACACACACTCACTCTCACTCACACTCACACACACACACACACACGCACACACTCACACACACACTCACTCACACTCACAACACACACACACACACACATACACACACTCACACACACACACACACACACACACACACTCACACACGCACACACTCACACACACACTCACACACACACTCTCACTCACACGCACACGCACACACACACGCTGACAGCTCTTCACCACGTTTCTTCCCCAATATGATCCCCGCGTCCATAAAGACAGATATGTTTATGTGGCATGTTGTGGAAGAGACCTTACTTCAAGCAGATGCATTAAAACATCCATCTTACGTACCTCCCTCCCCCCCCCCCCCCCCCCCCCCCCCCCCCCCTCCTCCTCCTTTCTCCCTCTCCTCTTCCCCAGCCGGCTGCCGTCATCTCCGGCAACAAGTGGCCTCTTCCCCAGATTAATTTTTACATCCGTGGCATTGCAGTCTGCTCCTGACACGAAGCAAACGGGGGCGTTTCATTGATTGTGCTCAGGGGTGACAGGTATACATGGAGGAAGTGGGTTTATTGTTCACAAAAAAACACAAGTGCATGCACACACACTTGCGCCTCAATACACAGCACAGCTACTTTGAGGCGTTCCATCTCGCTTTTCTCGACCCCCTCCCCCCCTCCCTCTTTTCCTCTTGATCAACCGGAGTGAGCGGAGCTGCTCAAATAAAAATGTTAGTGCCGTGGTAATGTTGCGGAGCAGCATGGCGCCACAGCTAATGGGGGATCATATCTACATCCCCCCCGTTCCTGCACCCTGCTCCACGTTAAACCGCAGCGTCTGTCATCATCTTCTGCACTCGGCACGGGATTCAACGGGACTAAAAGTTCAAATGTCTGCACATAAAATGAAAATAGAATTACAACAATGTGATATTTCTGTGTTATAGAGGGCATAAAGGAAGCTGGGAAAACAGGGCTTCTTCCCCTGTAGCGGAGGAAAGGCCACGGTGGTTGTGTGGAATCCCAGAGCTTGATTTGGTTTTAGAAGCGCTCCATCAGGAGATAGAAAATACAAAAATGAAAAATAAAATCAGTATTGTTAATCAGTATTGTTAATCAGTGTACGACCGCAGCAACTGATATTTCTCGGTGCTAATTAACTGCTCAGGTGAATATGATGCATATATTGTGTAAATGTTCGACAGACAAGTCAAAATGTATCAAATCAGAGGCCTGCCAGCCAAAGAGAGTGTGTGTGTACATCATGTGAGTTCACCATTATTAGGCCTTTCTGGGGAGTTATCCATTAATTCGGGGTTAAAGTCCATTTGCATCTAGACAAAAGGGACATGGGCCATCCATCTCCAGGCTGAGGGGAAAGGGGGTAACAGAGGGAGAAGGGGGGGGGGGGGTGGGGGGGGGGGCATATGTGTGTGTGTGTGCACGTTCATTTGAGTGCGCGTGTGAGCGGGAGGTGAACCGTCCTCTTGCAGATAAATCTGCTGCCCTCAGGGGTGCGTTTACATAGGTGAGGACTGACTGTTCAGCAAGCCGAGAGTGATTTATCTGAAAATACCACCAGTAACACACACACACACAACTGCTCTGAATCAATTCCTTCACTATGGTTGAACAGCCTATTTGTGTGTGTGTGTGTGCAGATTAACTCACAGCTGCACACATAGGAGCCCTAATGTACACAAAAAAAGGGGGACACAACACACGCATAGACAATGCTCAACAAATCCTTATCATATACTTTAAAAAAGTAAAATCTATATTTGAAAGAAGAAACACATAGATTTTCTTTGCAGAATATTAATATATATTTATATATATATATATATATATATTTACTACAGCTGCCTTCTCATCCTACTTGTAGATCCTCTCTCACACAACCACAGAAAGGATTTCCTAGCAACGATTAGAATGCGCGCGCATACGGCGCACACACATACACACAAAAGCGCTGGGGCTCCCTCCAGCTATCAGCGTGGGCTTCCCCCTCCTTCTCCCTCCCCTCCCCCTCTTCTTCTCCCTCGTTGCTGCTCCGCCGTGGAGGGAAAGAGAGAGAGAGAGAGAGAGAGAGAGCGCGAGAGGGAAAGAGAGAAAGAGAGAGGGGGAGAGAGAGCTCCCCTCTTCACAACTCTCCCCTGGAAGCCCCAGCTGCTGGCTAGACCGCGCGGTTACACGGGCTGCCTGCGAACTGGAATGGCGGCGTGTGGACGTGGAAACGATTCCTTCTGCACCAAAAGCGGCCACGGAGCGAGGGAAAGGACGGAGACCGCGTGGAGGCGCACGCCGCGGCTCGTTTTTCACGCGAAGAGACGGGGAAACGGACCCGTGTTTTCGAAAGAGAGACGCACCGTGAGGGCGAAAGGGGGGAGGGGGGTCGCCCGGAGAAGAGCGCTTTTATTCGGTGCGCAACGACACGGCGCCGCGTCGTTTCTCAGATGGTTGTACCGACGTGCTGTTGGGTGGGGGTGGGGGGGGGGATGGGGGTCCAACGTGTGAGGCTATACTGGTGAATACCGGGGACAGCTTCATATCCAGATACAACAACCGACACAGGAGCAGAGGCTACAGCCTCATCGCACGCAACTCGACGCACATGGCACGCCCCTTAGTGCCCCCCCCCCCCCACGCACACACACGCACACACACACACACGCACACACACACACACACACACACACACACACACACACTCCTCCACACTGACAGGGAGGCGTTTGTTGCAGGGCGCCATTTTCAAAAGCCTTCTTTGCGTATGAGATTTATTTAGCTGCAGCCGTCCGACCGTCTCAAGTTACACTCCGGTCCGCGCGAGAAGAGCACGGACCGAAGACGACGAAAACAGGAAAACTGGACGAAACGTCCACTTGGCATCTATTTTTCTCTTTTGATATTATTTTTTTGTTACAAAGGTGAGAGATTTTTCTGATTATTTTGTATTTGGCATCTTTAACACATAGCCCATGCAGCTGTATAGGTTAGTAGGGCAATGTTATTGTTTGTGCTTTATTTAGTTATAATATAATAAAAAGGTTTTAGTAGAAAATCTAAATAAAATCGCATTAATTGTGTAATATGCTACATTTATAACCAGCTACAATTTATAACGGGTTAATAACTATGCAAAGTTATGAAATAAAAAACCAGCCTAAACATACAATTTATATAAATTAGTAAAAAAAAAAAATATGGATGCGAATGAAGACGTTATTTCCCTCTTTGTAGAAATGTAACTGCATTTAAATGTAAGATTGGACGGACGTGTTCATTTAAACTACTTAAGCCTTTCTGAAAATGTTCCCCATTTATTTTAAATCGGTTGGAAACAGGCGCGTTTGAGTCGTAAAAAACCCAATCCAATAAAACCTAAAATATCGATTGGCGGGGTGGGCGAGCCACATTCGCCATGTTGGGATCCTTTGTGTGTGTGTGTGTGTGTGTGTGTGTGTGTGTGTGAGTGAGAGAGAGAGAGAGAGAGAGTGTGTGTGTCCAGAAGTCCTATTAACCTGACCTTTTATTTATTTTTTACCCAAAATATAAAATATTGTAAGCTAGGGTTGAAATGTCTTCAAATGTAAAATTAGATTCAATAAATTAAATGATACAGATTTTGTTACAAATAACAAAACCGATTGACACAAGCGACCGTAGAGAATTTGACACCAGTTTTATACAGATTTAGTGTGATTTCATCCGATTGTAGGGATTTTTTAAAAAGGGATTTCTTGTTTCTTGTAGTCTGGATCGATGTTGGATCCTCTTTTAAAGTCTACAAGCTTTAGAAAAAATATGAAATTACAGGCTGGCTCCAGTCTACAGGCCTACTTTACATAATTACATACGGAGGACTAGTCTGTTCACTTTGAAGAACACGCTTTTAGTTCTACTAATCATCACAGGAAGTACAACCGCAGCTCATTAAAATGCAAACATATTATCCTTATTATCTTATTCGCCGTTTTTGTAATTCAGTTTAAACATTTTTGACAAAAGGCCACATTGTGTTTTCTTTTGTCCGTTCTGTTGCTTCACCGTCAAACACAGCCGAGTTTTATTTTGATAATCTCTCATTATTGTAAGCCACTATAAACACGTCTTTGTATTTCGGTGCGTCTCCGAGGCTTCCCACAGTAACGCGCGCGTGTTCCGGGCTGCTGCGGTCAGTGAGGAGTTAACGTGTTGGGGAAGTTAATTCAAAGTGACGGCAGCAGGACGGGCAGCTTTTCTGTGGCGGCACGATGAGGCAATAATAGCAATAATAACAATAACAAGACGCAGACTCACGGGCGGAGGATATTAACTGGGATATTAACGTACAGCAGGTAGAGATTGAACGACGACTTCTGTTTTTTATGAACGTGTGTTAAATACTTAAAGCTGCACTGAGACTTTAATACGATTAACATGTCCAACTACGCGAATACTAATGTTAATACTATTATTAATATCAATATTATTAATAATAATTCTGTACATTTATATTCAACACTAATATTGAATACAACTGACCAAACGTTGTTCTCAATACTGTTATTACAATAAGAATGTAATTAATGCAGATGAATTTATCACATTTTGATAAATATATATATATATATATGTGTGTGTGTGTATATATATATATATATATATATATATATATATATATATATATATATATATAGCATTAAAATAAAAACTAATTTTGCTTTGAAAAAAAGGTTCCAGATATACCCTAATGCAAGTCGATATCAATCAACAACACATGTAAATAAATATGGCATAATAAATACATTATATAATTTATTTAATAGATAATGTTATTGTTTTTATTTCAGTCACAGTTCAAATGTTTTTAACTAAATATTAGCTGAAAGACTCAATCAGAATGAAGTTTTGACAGCTGTATCTCTGTGCTGAACTTTTTTTGTCCTTTTCATATTTATTTAGTAAACTGTTCAAATAAAATGTTTATACAACGGTTTGTCCATTTTGCAGTTTATTCTCTCAAAGCGTGTCCTGGTCTTTGACTGAAATGCACTCCGTGTTGTTCGTGTCTGTGTGTCATCAGGATTATTTATTAAAGTAAAAGCTCAAACATTTCCAGTTGTAGCTTATTTGCTTATGAAACAACCCTGGTGCGTGCATGTGTGTTTTTTGTGCATGTGCAATTGTTATAGGTCTACCTGAATTATTTAAAAAACATTGCCAGACAAACGAGCTTGTGCGCGTGTGTTGTGTGTGCGCATGTTCACGAGTGTAATCTATGCAAACCTGAAAGAAGGCTGTCGCCGATAACTTCTATTGAATATTGCCTAAAGTGCAAATAGATTAAAATAAAAACGCACTCAGACTTCCCTGTGAACGGAGCGCAGAGGGTCTGTGGCGGGCCACAGCAGCGGAGCATGCTGGGAAGTGTCCGTGCGCAGCAGCGTGGCGCCCGGAGGTGTTTCCAGCAGCCAGTCGAGGCCACAAACAGTCGCCTCAAACCGGGGGAGTCGAGCGTTGGTTTACCGGCCCGTGCGGCACCGATGGTCCCCGGGCGGACCGGCCACGCCTCCAGAACGGCATCGCGCACAGTAAGGACGCACATGAACAAAGTGGAGGGTCCTGTGAAGCGGACTGTGAAGGGGGTCAGGTGTGCAGCCCGTGCAACGTGTCCGCGGACCACGCGAACTAAAGTTGTGCTTCCATAACTCACGCGCACGTGCAGAGTTTATTTCAACTCGGTGAAATGAGAAAATGGCGCAAGTTGCTGCTTCTCTGAAGACGTAATTAACTTCCTGGTTTACGAATGGAGGTTAGTCAGTTGTTTACACCCCCACCCCCCCCCCCCCCCTCCTTTAGTTTAACGCTTAAATGCGTTCACATACAATAACCACTTTATAGAAGACAATATGTGAATCTGCAGCAGCCTGTTGTGGCTCTACTTTACATGAAATACGTCAATTTTCGCTACCAGTTGATTGTTTGGTGAGAGGAGAGGAGGGGTGGGGAGAGGAGAGGAGAGGAGAGGGCTCCTCACCCCTTCAACCTCCCCTCCCAGCCACCGCTGCACTGGGATGGCCTGAGAGAGAGAGAACCCCTCCACCCTACTGGAGAAGGCACCCAGCTACGAAATACAATACAAACTCAATTAAATGCAGTCTCCGCTGTGATTTGCCGCAATGAATGATAAATTGGCCGCCATTCTCACACGGTAGGATCCCTGAAATTGCAATAATGGGCAGAATAGTTATGTAAAATATGCACAGGGCCACATTTACTAAATTTAGTACAGGAGGGGCAACTGTCTGTCTGCGCCTTTTGTTTGGAAATTCCTGCTCAAATAACCAGGTTTGTGTCTAAAAGCGCGTGTTTAAGGTCAAACTGCCATGTGGGTTAAATTGCCACATTGTTACCAGAGACGACGACGGCCGCTGCAAAATAAAAATGTATCCACGACTTTCACATATTGCGAGATTTCTGAATAATTTTGTCGCCGTATAGCGTGAAATTAGTACATGGCAAAAAGATGGTTTAGCAGTAAAGAGTGTAAACAATAATTACAAATGGAGGGGGGGGGGGGGGGGGGGTCTTTACCTGCAGCCTCTGGAGCAGGGAGAACAAAACCCCTCTATCTCAATTTTAACATTCTTCTTAAACCCTATGAAAGACATTCACAATTATGTATTTGCTTTAAACCAGAGAGTTGTGAGGGGAGATTTCAGAGAAGTGAACGTTGAACCGTCAGACCATATAATTTCATTCAAATGATAAAAGGTTGCAGGAGGATTCAAAGAGGAGATTAAAGAAATATAAATAGTCAAATTTGAATTGTATTCGGGTTAATCTTGCTTCAGGAGGCTGTTTATGTTCGTGTAATTCAAGCCTTGTGAGTGTTTATGTTACTTAGCAGAGAGTAAAGCTAAACTAACTATATATATATATATATATATATATATATATATATATATATATATATATATTTGACAAGCATTAGTGATGTTTGTGTAATTCTATAGAGCAATTTTATTTCACCTTATTTGTTTATTAAAAACCACAAAGGGAAAACAACTTCTGCAGGAACATTTTCTAAAGAAATATGAATAAAATATCCTGTATACATCTATTGTATACAGTCATTTCTCATTCAGCTCATTTAAATCAATGGATTTCACTTCCACTCTTCTTGCTGTTTTGATCATTGGATAAAAGTGCAAATTAAAATGTCACCACTCATTTTCAGGCTAAATGTCATTCCCACTCTGCCGCTAACAAAACCTCCAGAGTTGCAAATGAAGTAGAAGAAAGGGAAAAAAAACTATAATTAATTGAACATACAAAAAATATAAATAATCCTTGTTTATTGCAGTGGTGTCACGTCATAGATGACCTATGTACATTCATTTACAATAATGGATTTTCAGCCAGAGTCGCCTGGTGAGTGTGTAAATACGTTGAGGGTCCAAACCGCTGAAACTCTTTTTTTTATGACTCACATTCACAGCAAATATGGCAGTAAGTGGTATCACACTCGTGCCAGGTATGAGCTTGTAAGGCCCCCGAAGGAGAGGTGAAAACCACAATGAGGATTTATTTTTGGTGTATATTAGAATATATATCTCTTTCCATTCAAACTTATAGGTTTTGAACCAAAGTCTGTATCCTGTGAGTTCCCCCTCCCACCAGGCTCTATTCCCTTTGAGACATCCAACGCATAGTTCAATTCTCTCCGTACTGAGGGCATAAAACAACAAGCCCACTATTCATTTGTGAAGCTATCTGCACATTCCTTTTTTCCCCCGCCTCTCTCTGCGCACTGAAATGTACTCATACAAGCCTTTCCCAATTACCCCGCTGTGCTGAAACAACTAATTTAATAGAGCACAGAAATCGATGCAGTATTATGCTCCCTGGCCTTCTTTAAAAAAAAAACATTTAACAGACATGTTGATGGGAACGTGTTGGAACTAGGTGCGGAATATTATCTGCAGAGCAGGAATGACACTTACACTTTGCAGGAGTGGTGTAGCAAAGCTGTCAGTTTTTTTTTGTTGGGTGTGTTTTTCTTTCAATACAAATGGAAAAACCTCCGGAGAAGATTCATAAATAAATCAAATATTACAATTATAAACGGATGTGTCTAATTAACGTAGATTTCAGATTGCAAGTCGGCGCAGCTGATATTTAGGTTTTGATGGGGATGTGTGTACGTCTATGGCCAACAACGAGGGTGTATCATGGAAAAATATTGATTTTTGCAGTGGCCTGAGAGACAGACAGACACACTCACTCACCCCTCCCCCCCCCCCCCCCCCCCCCCCCCCCCCCCCCCCCCCCCCCCCCCCCCCCCCCCCCCCCCCCCCCCCCCCCCCCCCCCCCCCCCCCCCCCCCACCACAACCTCCCCCTCCTCTTTATTCCATTAATCTCTCGGAGCGGTGTAAGATACTGGAGGGTTAGTGTAACATCGTGCAGCTCTAATATATTCCAGCCCTCACTTTGCCTGTGGCATCCATATGTTTAATTCCACTACAAATGTTTTGACAGCAAATGAAACTCGTTTCTTTCTCCTTTTTCCCCCCAACGTTGTGGAAAAAACTATTATTTTCTCTCTAACCTGCATCTAGATGGCTTCTCTCTCAATCGTGTGTGTGTGCTTTTCAAAAAGAAGCACTGTGATGCTTTATTTAATTGGTTGTGGACCACCTGGAGTTTCAACATTTCCCCTGGCTAATTTCAGATTCCCTCAGGTCAACTATACTATGTGATGTATAGAGACGGATGAAATATGTAATTTGCAATGCTAAACTGGAATAATGGTGCATACATTATGTTTTATGTGTGTGTTTTTTTCCAAATCAATGCTTAACATTTTTAATAAAGAATTTAAATCTTTGAATTTCTTCTGCTTGTGGAACACATAATCATTTAGCCTCCACCTCAACACACACACACACACACACACACACACAACCATCGAGTGTACTTAAAAGGCATCTACTCACAAAAGCACACAATAAACACTAGCCCAGGACCTGCAGGTGTGTATACGACAATGGACACCATCGACAAGACACTACACCCTCTGTATTAGTCACACACACACACGCACACGCACACGCACACACAAGGATCTTGGGGGGAGGGCAGATGTGGCGACCAGGAAGGAAGGAGGCTTATGAAGTCAACAGGAGAGAAAGAGGAGGAGAGGATAGTGGACCAGAGTGTCAGAGAAAGCATGGTGTGTGCGTGTGTTTGTGTGTGTGTAGCAGGCCGGGGTGGCAGGGGTTTTCTAACGTGTGCTTCCGGTGCAGGATAGCCCATTCATCATTCTCACATGGTGGGTTTACTTTGCCAGTGATAGTGAAAGGGGTGAGGAGCAGCACTACAGGGAGAATTAATGTGTGTGTGTGTGTTGGAGGAGGGGCACGTCAATTGAGAATGGGACCGATGGCCAAACCAGATGTGAAGGTGTGCTGCATTTGCCCATATGTGTGTGTGTTTATGTTGCTGGGTGTGTCACAGGGTCAGATTGACCCCCCCACGTCATATGCCACCTCCCACTCCCCCTCCCTCCTTTTCTCCCCCATCCTCACCTTCATAAAAGCAGGCAAAACACGCACGCGCACCCACACACTCTTTAAGGTGTCTTGTTTGAGATGACATCACACTACAACTGTGCAGGTTCAGAGTGAGGTCAGGTCAGGTGACATAACAGATGATCCCGTCACGGTCTCAAACAAACAGTTGCTGCCATGACAACAACTAAATATGCAACAGGCCGTCCTGAGGAAGAGAAAAGGAGGAACGAGGTGGAGGTCAAAGGCCGGGCGGAGAAGGACAGCTGAGGAGGCCACATCCTCCGTCGGGGCAAACTTCAGGCCTGCTCTCCGCCGTCCTGCAGGTTGTTTGTGTGTTGGATTCTGAATCAGCTCAACTGGAACGCTGGTGACTTTTGAGGGCTTTCTGCTGACCTGTGACCAGCGGGATCAGCTGGGCTTTGTGTTATGGGAGGCGACAGGACGAGTCTCAAAGGATGAGCCACAGCCTCCCCTAGTGGCCACATACCAAACCACACTCTGATTTAAAGGGGGACATGAGGTCTGATCCTGGATCATCTGAATCTGATTAACTGAACCAATTAAAGGATTCGTATGATTAAAAGTCAGCAGAGGAGGTGAGATTTGATGGAGAGAGGGGTTGTTTTTTTTCTTTGAGGGGAGACGGTGAAGGGTGAGCGAGGGGACACTGAGGCGAGGTCGCCGCGGTAACTGGGAATTGGGAACACCTGTGGGATTCCAGGATTCGTCATATCACAGACATGCATGGATAATACACTGATACAGTGTAAGCCTGCACGCACAGACCCTATCTTACTTCCTACAACACACACAATCCTCTGACCTTGTTTGGGGTCACACTGAGGAGGACTGAAATTAGTTTCAAATGTTCACATTATTTATTATTGAGTATCATCTCACTGTACAAATCCTTTACAGATGTTAGCCTCTGGTGCATGGCTGGCTGTGTGTGTGTTGTGTGGCGTTTGCATAGTTAGCGAATGCTATGCTGAGAGAGCACATTACACGTTTTAAAGGAGGTTGGTATGTTAATGATTGGGGAGTTATGGAGGTCAGTGGGCTTTAAGTAATGGGGCATCGTCATGTGTGTGATGTAAGGCAATGAGGCTCTGAGTGACGGGAGAAAAAACAAAAATTACAAATCAGGGATGATTTTTATGTGGCAGCTTATTTGTTTGTAAGTGCAGGAAGCTCAGAGGCCCCTGACTAAAGGCACCGAGCTCAGGGCAAGAGGGGCGTCCGTCACCGTACTGTCAGCAGACACACGAGCCGCTCCGTCTTGTGATCGGCCCCTTGTGAGTTTCATTTGAGAGAAAGCAGCTTCTCGTTTTGCAAAGAGAAAACAAGCACGGTGCAAGAGCAGGAAGATCAGTCACGCACAGGATGCTGTTTCACAAGGTAAGGAGTCTGAGAAGTGAGCAACTGCACAGCTATCATGTGAGGATCACAAAAGCTATAGAAACTAGAATAAATTACCACAGTAAACGTACATCAAATTCTCCTGATCAATAGATTTTGTTCTGGATCATGTCCTTGTAAGGAAGATCTACCAGGATATCCTAATTTGTCTGAGATATCTCTGTGAGGAGTTTTTGAAAATAAGGTACATTTATTATAAACAAATGGTGATATTTAAAAAAAGTATATATATATATATATATGTAATATATAATATAATATATATGTATATATATTAATTTCCACACCATAATTTACTGGATTAAGATTTCTTTCAGTAAAAATAACAGTTTAATTAAATATAAAAAACTAAATAATTACAAGATTTTACAGACGTCCTTTTTTGAGTCTGGTTGCATTGGGGACATTTACTCTCATGGGGATGTCTTCCAGATATGGTCTAAGATTAAAGGGTTGAGAAAAATGTATGTCTTCTTAGGCCAATAAAACCTCTCAAAAGGCCTTATCACAAAAGTTACATTACAGCGTTAACAGCATTCATTCAGTCAACATTATTTTTTCAAAAAAAAAATGATTTTCAAATGGTAATACCTCAAATCTGAATGAAAAAATAATTAATGACACTTATGATACTAATAACATTCTTCATTTTGCTATTAAAATAAGTAGTCAAAGTAGTAATATGACTTGAAAACTCACCTTTTTAAGAAAGCTTACTGCTAAAATATCCTCTATAGGCTCTGCTTTTAAATTTATCTTAAAATGTTCTTGTTTTAACTTTCTGCTCTGTAGCACTTTGAGGTTGCTAAATATAAAGTGCAATACAAATAGAATTTATTATTATTATTATTATTATTATTATTATTAATAATATCAGCACTGGGAAATTGGTGGATTTAAAAAAAAAAAAATCACTTTGAGTTTAGAATAAGTTGGACGTAAACAAATGGGAAAGCTCTTGGAACACATTTGATCGTTGGAGGAACAAAGTCAGGCGAACAAACAGCAGAGAGGAGTCCATGAACATCTTCCGGCCTGATTTTCCGTGATGATGAGCCACGGATTGTCTGACGTCTGGTAGCAATGAAACTCTTTGTAAAGGTCAGCGGGGAACTCGGAGGAGAGCGTTTGGTCACCAGGCTCGCCTCAGGACAGAGGGTCTGGATAGGACTGCTGACCTTTCTGATGTCAGAGCAGGGGTCTCTGTGTGTGTGTGTGTGTAGCCTGGCCTGGGGGAGGATTGAAGGCAGGTCATATATAAATGTGCCCACATGTTGAAAATATATCTCTTTGCCTATACGCATTGGGATTTTTGTTTTGTGGGCGGTTTGGAGTCGGGGATCATCAAATAAATAAAGAATGCACACATATAGATGAGGAGGAGGGGACCTCGGTACTTTGTAAAACACCTAGGGTTTCTGTTTTTGGCCCACACATTATAGACTACTTGGCAGAAGCTAAATGGAGGAAAGTAAATAAAAGTGGCCATTATGTGTGGGCTCCAGTAAATAGCTGCTCTCTTGTCTCTCTGTGCTTCAAGAAGAGGGGCGGAAGATGCGATCACGAGGAAAGCCCGTGTCTTTTCTTCTCCAGACACTATAGAGGGGTCTGGCTCTCCTCCTCGGCCTCCCCCTTCCTCTTCCTCTTCTTCTTTACCCCCTTTTTTCCTCCGCTTTTAAGCTTTCTCTTTCTGGTTCCTGTTTCGCTCTCCAGTTCACTTTCTCCTCTTCGTCCTTCTCCTCTCGCCGCCTTGCTTCGGCCGCCCAGTGTTTCACAAACATGCAGGAAGGGAGAGATCAATGGTGTCCTCGGAGAGGGAATTACACAGCTGAATTTCGATGAGAACAGAAGAAAAGGAGGAGGAAGGGAGAACAAGTAGAGGCGGGGAAGGCCTGTGAAAAGGGAGAGAGGGAAAAAGGATATAGTATATCCTTCAAGGGGGAAAAAAAAGAGAGAAAAAAGAAATGGGAGGAATGTGGAAAACTATGTAGAAGACTGGACGAATGTATGAGCCTGGCAAGAGTTAAACAATCTTCTGGCCTGTAATTTAAGGTCTATGTTTGTATGTATATATGTATATATATTTATGTGTGTGTGTTGCTCTACTGATTTAACATCCATAACTATGAGCATCGGCCCATAATTTGTGCTGACAAGTGCCTAAGCATGTCTTGGGATTGAAGATATATTTACAGTTTATTCGGGCAATCTGCTGTGTTTGCATCAACACACACACACACTCTGCTAAGAGAGATGACAAAAACAGGAGCTGTACGTTAATATTTGTATCAGTCCACTTTTTTGATGTCTGCTGTGACGTTATTAGGCGAGATGTTAATGTGTATTCAAAGACGTGGCCTTAACTATTTCCTTCACAATTTAGACTAAAAATCTACATATACACACACACACACACACACACACACATATATATATATATATATATATATATATATATATATATATATATATATGTATTTATATATAATTTATTCTCACCGCATTGAAAATACACATAACTTTGAAATTAATCATTTTCAAAAGAAGATTTCAAGAATAATGTCCTGGTTTTTTTGGGGGTAATCCACAAACCTCACCAACCATTTTCATAGGGACTTTTTTTTGGTAGAAAGTAGTTCATAAGACTGTTCACTGTGATGTAATTTCTTTGTAAATATGCAGTTTAAATTTTGTAATTTGTTTTTTTATTTGAGCTCCATGAACAAAATTCCATTTACCTCCTTCTACTGAGATATCAGCAGAAACCTCACAGACGGATTGTCTTAAAAACTTGAGGAAATAAATAAATAAAATAATAATAAAACTGCATGGCTAATTACGCCTGTAATTTATGTGAACAAACCCTTTTACATACCAAGCATGAATCACAATCAAAAAGATGGGCATCAAACATAATCAAAAATGTGCACGGATTCTTGGCACAGATTGATTAGAAAAGCTAAACCCACTTTGATTCAGTTTTGTTTGTAAAATCACCTTTGAAAATCTCAAACCGCTCCATCATCACTTTTTCTGTTGATCCTACAGCACTCTGCGCCTCCATGTGGCAAGAGGCACAAAAGACTCACAAGAGACTGTGAGAAAATGTTAGTTTCACTTCCAGGAAACTCCTTTGCAGGATTTGGAAATGGTCAAAAGAGTTGAAAGCAAATGTGGCAAACGGTCCGCCCCAGACTATCAGACTCTGCTACAGACTCACTACTTCAATGTCAAACTGCTGTCTGTTTTTTGTCATGTCTCCTCTATGTAATCCTTTTGCGGTTGGGAAAAAAAAAAAATCCTCTCACTTTCTGTGCACGGAGCACTTTAAGTGCACTTTAAGAAATGCATATTTAATAAGAGTTTTTTTAGTCTGTATCATACGAGGCTTACTGGGTTTGTTGAGGGCGTTCAGGCTGCTGTCTGTTCAGGCTGCTGTCTGTTCTGACTACGTCTATAATAAATCAGCGAAGAAATAAAACAAATTAAAAAACAAGGAATAATCCCAATATTCGTTGGGGTAAGGACCTGGCTGTTCATGTGGTATAAGTGCCACTCCTAAAATCTTAATGATTCTGCTGGCACCAGAGAGCCATGTGAAGCAGTGTTTTAAATGAAAGGCCTGTTTTCGCAGACGGCCACAGAGAAAGGAGCAGTGGAGGAGCCTGAGGAGAACCTGGGGTAACACCATCTCTCCTGGCTCTCTGCACCGGGCTTGAACACCGGCAATTACCGGGAGATATACAGGCCGGCCCGTTTACACCACTTCACTGAGTCCCCTTCAGTCTGCAGCCCGCTCGGACTGTAAATTATCACTCCCACGTCCAATGTTTTCAGCAGCCTGGAGTCACCAGTGAGACCCTTCTCTGTCTCGGTCCGAATCCGAAGGAATTCCCTCCCTCTGTGTGCCAAACCCCAAACCTTTGCAAACCGGAGCCGTGGAGCATGCAGCTGCACGCCCGTGTGGACACGCTCACTCGCAAACATTGATTTAAACACACACAAATGCACACAAATGTTCGTATATTATGGGTATATAAAATCCCCTGGAGCTATAGATCACTGGGAACAGGTAGAGAGTTTAGCATGCACACCCACATACACACATACACAGGCTGTAGATCATCCAGGCGGGCAGGGACGTCAGCACTCCCATACACAGTGAGCCTTATTGCAGAGTTTAATAGAGGAAAGCCAGCATGAATCCCCGCAGTCATTCTGTTCCAGTCAAACACACCATTCACTACACTCCGGCCCTCAGTGTGTGTGTTCATACACTCTCGTGCAAGTCCCCACATACTGTACATCATGAGCTTTAGTGTGCGTAGATATGTATACAATATGCATATATGAAAGTGATCGAGTGTACTCATGCAAATGTAACACTGCGTGTGTGTGTGTGTGTATTGACATCTCAGAGAGTGGGAGGGGAGGGAGAGAAAGAGAGAGAGAGAGAGAAAGAGAGAGAGAGAGAGAGACTGCGTGTGGTTGGATGGGCCGTATTGACCCATCAGTGCTGCTCCTTTTCTCTTTATGAGTCTAGCCTCTTAAAAAACACACTGAATTTATGGTCAATTTGGGCGTTATCTCAGACACAGTGTGTGTATCAGTGTGTGTGTGTGTGTGTGGGTGAGAAAGAGTATGATGTGTGTGTATGAGAGAGGGTGTGTGTAAGTGTGTGTGTGAGTAAGTCAATAAAAAATGTATTTCCCCGAAACAAAGTCTCTATAAAAAAAAGAAGTGTCATGTCTGCTGTCAAAAGAGGAATTAAATAGCGGAGTAGCGATACGTCTATCTGGAACAATATAGTGACCAATAACATCGATACATATCGTCATCTTTAAAATGCGCCTTTACTTTTTAAATTCTCACTCCACATGAGAGAAGAGCACCTCCTTCCTAATAATATTTCCATTGCCTCTTTATAGAAATGTCACTGATTTTGTTAAATAGGTATATGATATAATATCATTTGAATCACAGGCCCCTAAATTGAATCAAATTGCAATAGTATGGTGGCAGACTTTAACAATTGTATTGGTGTCCAAAGAACCAATATAATATAATATCGGGATTAAACTTTGGATTTAAACGCCTAGAATTAAACCCAACCAGTCAACGTGATGAGAGGGTTATTAGCAAAGTGTTACTCCAACCTTACAGTGCACAATAGCAAATACAGCAAAAAAAGGGAATACAAAATGTACCCATAATGCTTTGGGATCGTGTATTTTCAAGCCTTAATAAGGTAAAACGCACTACAGATGTCTCCATGCCACAGTAACATGTTTAGTTTGGGGTGTTTACGCCAGTTGACACCAAACCAGGTGATCTGAGTGGGAACAGAAATCTTCCTGCATCTAAACATAGTGATTCATGTCGATATCAACACTTACACACACACACACACACACACACACACACACACACACACACACACACACACATTGCACATGCACGCATACAGAACTTAGCGGTGCAGATGGCGACTTGGCATCTCTCTCTCTCTCTCTCTCTCTCTCTGTGCGACACAAAATACCACGTCATCTTACAAAACGCTCCGCTTCCAAATTGATTTCACAGAGCAAGAACCCCCCCCCCCCTCCCTCCATCCCCCCGACCCCCCAGAGATTAACAAAGTAAATTCCACTTCTCTCCAAAAGAAGCACCCGAATGTGTCACTTAAACCTGAGATTAGCAAACCCGACAGGATTTTTTCTTGAGACGAAACGTCCTTTTATCTGTGATGCTAGGTGCTATGTAATTGTGGACGCAGTCCAATGTGTGGTCCATTTGCTTCATTAATGGGGCAGACACAAGCCGCTCAGCCAAGAAAACGTCTATTGTTCCCTTTACCTTCCAGTTTTTAATGTGCGGCATTAGTCCAGCAGTTGTTAGCGCTAGACCGAGGTGCTTTGCTGATGGTCAAATGACAAAGTGTTAATAGAATATAGTGGGATGGGCAGGACAAAGGTGGGCAATGTTCAGCTGGATGCAGACAATTTCTGTGTGAGAGGCCTGCCTAAAAACCCTATTCATAGGCCGTCTAATGCTGGTGCGTAATTAAATGTGATTACTGGAGCAGAGGGCTTCTCTCTCCCTCTCTGAGGGCCACACACAGGACTGGAGGCAGCGTGCATGCCCTCATTAAGGAGGCGCTAACAGATGTACACAAGCGAACGACCACAGGCATACCTAAAACTCTATGCCATATCTTTCTCACTGATACACAAACATAAGCACAAGTACAAAACCATGTATCTCCAAAATGTCAACTTCTCAGGCACTAAGGACGACAGGATTGGATTTGAAAGGGAATAAACCCACAGGTGGAAGATTTGTTTTTAAGCGAGGAGTATTTAATCCTTCAACTGAAGTTTGCACATAAATTGCAGTTGCAAGGTTTTTACCTGACAGTTTTGTGGCCTACGAAGCCTCCAAACAGCACAAACATAAACACACACCAAGTAATAAATAAAATCAGGCTAAACTATGACCTTCAGTCAGTGATAATCAGAAAGCAAACAAGCAGAAACATAAACAAAAATCAATTGTGGTTTCCATCCACACACACACCTTGTCTGGCCCGCTCTCCGGTCCAGTTTCCTGGGCAGACACGGTCCCCTGGTGCTCATGGGAAATAGTGAGCATGCCAGGCCCCACAAAGGCGTCCTTTCAGCCGCCCGCATGCTTGACCTGTGCGGGGTCAGCGCTCTGCTTTGTGGCCCGCGACCCCTGAGTGACCCAGGGTCACGTTGAGGGCCTGAGGTCAAATCCAGATGCCTGCGTCTAATTTCGCCCCAACTAGGTTATCCGTCCAAATCTGCCCTAAAATGTGCCCTCTCCTACCCCACCCTAAAACCCACTACTACCTCCACACATGACTGAGTCCCATAGAAATACATAGGTACTCTGCAGCCTAATTGGACTACTGTGGAGTAGTGCTCACACTAGAGATCTCTCTCTCTCTCTCTCTCTCTCACAGACACACATGCTGGCCTGACCCCCTGTAACTGCACTAATACCCCGTCCCATGGCCTTTGGTCTATCTTGAGGGATTAGGTGCAGAAAGACACACATACAAGCAGAGATACATCCACACACGCACACATGCACACACGCACTTACGAGCGCAGCAGGCCTGGCTGAGGGTCTACCTTGAGGGATTAGGTGCAGAGAGACAGGACCCTCCAGCCAATCAGCCGGTCTGTCACATTGATTTTGAGGGGTCACTGGTGCACAATGGCCAGGGTTTTCCTGTCTTAACCTCTCTGATCGCACACATATGCATGCACACACTCATAGGCATGCACACGTAATGACAATAAACATTATTTATATCATTTCAGGAGAAGGCAGGGCTCTAAAACGGTGACAGGGAGGGTTAAATGCTAAATAAGTGAATAAAACAATGGATCCTATAAGAATAGAAACTATGTCAATTTGAAAGATACAAAATGATGACATATTCAAGTTAACAAAAGTGTGTTTTCGGAGTTAAAGATGATTTAATAGAATGTACAAATTCGTCAGAAAGGACTTTGCACAATTTTGCCACAAAGGCACACATGTGCACACAAACACACACACACACACACACACACACACACACACACCCGTATACACAATTCAAAATTCCCTCCTGTCCGTCTCTCAAAGCTTCACCACGTCTCTGCTTCTGAAAATCCTTCGTCCCCGGGGGAAAGCACACCCGGCTCAGGGAAAGCTCCCAGGTCAAGCCCCCCACCCCCTCTTCCAAACCCTCTCTCATTCTTCTCTTTCCTGGTCAAACAACACAATAGTCGTCTATGGGAGAGGGCACCGGACAAGCGCTGAGACTGACTGAAATAAATTCAACTACAACATTTCAGGTGTTCGGGCTGAGTATGTTTTCTGATGTCATCCACGATTTGCCTGTTCTGTTTTAGTCCTTTTGCCCCCCCCCCCCCCCTCTGTTGCCTGTTTCCCTTTCCTGAAGGGAATCGCTGTGGCATCTGGAAAAACAGGATTCATGCAAGTCTGTTGGTATTGTTATGATTACAGAGCTCGTCAGTAGTGGAAGAACTTGTCAGGTTCTTTAGTCAAGTAAAAATAGCAACACAACATGTGTTTTAATAATATTAAATTACAAGTAAAAGTCCTTCATTCAATATCCTACTCAAGAAAAAGCACAAGCAAGCAAGTATTTTAAGCAACTTGCTTAAAGTATCAAAAGTAAAGGCACTCATAATGCAGAAACCATGTGACTGTTATATTTTATATGAAATTATTAGATTGTAGGTAGTTTAGTAACTTCCTGGCTGTAAAACATAATTATGGAAGAGTTGGATTGACGAAGAGGAGCTCCTGTGCCTAATAATACCACGGTTGTTGTTGTTGTTGTGACATTGTTGTTGTGAGATTGTTGTTATTACAATATCATGACCTGTAGATATCTTTTTTCATACAGGATTTACACCACAGATTAGCCTTGTGAGTAGCTCGATGACATAAACAAGCTCATACTGCCCCACCAGGATTACTCTTCCTTTTCCCCAGTCAGTCGCGCTCTGAGTAGAGCGGTCCATATTGGAGATGAACCTCTAACTTATCTGGGTGGTAAGTTTCCAAATTAAAATTAAAACAAGCAGTTTTCAGATCTTAACTCAGCTTTAAGGCTTAAACGGGGTATATGCATACGAAATAAACTGTTGAACTTGTCGGCTAAACGTACTGTGATGGAGGAATAGTTGAAATAATTCTAAGCTACTGTTGAAACGGGACACTGTGGGGCTGCTAACCTGGTGCCTAACCCGCCACCGCCTCTCTGCTTCAGGGTCAGACTGGGCCTCAAGTTGAGATGGGATGTAACAGTTGTGGTCCTCGGGTCCTGTTGGACATCTGAATTACTTTCTTTGCTCGGTTGCCGACTTTTGGAAAACAATATGTTGTATTCTTCTGCTGCACAATGTCTCTTTTCTGCTGCACAATGTCTCTTTTCTGCTGCACAATGGCTGACGTTTAACCATGTTTTTTTCGTCTGTTAGTTAGCAACTAGCTTAAAACGTTCAAACTCCCACGGTCACCTGATTCGTCGTCATCAGATAGACACAGCCAGCAAACCAATCACATCCTTTCTTATTTGGAAAGCACCTCTGCCTTCATTGGCTCGTATGTCAACCCTGATAACAACATGTTCCCCTGTGAAATGTACTGTAGTAGATATTAGGTAAGGCTCAAGCAAAGTACACGACAACAGAAACTTCTCCGAAATTACGAACCACGTGTTGTGCTGCTGGAGGAAAAAGTAAAGCAGAAAAAGGAAAACAGGAGTTTAAATCAACAGTGTGTACATGAAGTGTCCACTAGTGGGCGCCCGAGCGTTTCCACAGCGACGAACCAGCCCGTGTTGTCGCTCACTTCCTCGACTGTAATCTCTACTTCCTGGAGACGCGCTCGGGGAAAGAAAAAAAAGAAAGAAAAACCAGGTTGGACTTGGTCTGTTTTGATCAGAGTTCCCGTTAACCTGTTGCTTACACACACACACACACACTCACGAACACGCACTTTAACGACAAAGGGCCCTTTGATGTGAGGAAACCATCTATGATGACGTCGACGGGAGAGCCCGCCTGAGGCGCAGATACACGTGAGTTAACTACCGACGTTAACGGTTAACGGCGGCTTGCTAGCTGAAGGCTATGGTCTTTATGGCATTCCGATATTCATTTTTTATTTTTATATTTGTATTTAATCTCCGTGTGTATTTTACAAAAGCTTGGGGAGATTCAAGTGTGTCAAACGTGTAACTCGGGTGTCTCTGTGTGTTTGCTCGTGCAGCGCCACGTCATTGATCGGCGGAGGAGTCAGAAAAACACACACACGGAATTTAGTCCCGAGTCCCCCGCCTTGGACCCCGTTTGTTCTGACATTTTCTCCCCGAGAGAGGACGAGCCACTACGCGGTCAGGATGACGGCGTCTAACTGGGGTTTCATCATGAACGTGGTGAACAGCATCGTGGGAGTGAGCGTGCTCACCATGCCCTTCTGCTTCAAACAGGTGGGGCGGCTGCTGCTGTCGAAAACACGACCTTCGACCTATACGAGAAGTTCTTTATTTACTTACTTTAAATGGCATTATATGTCCTCCATACGGTAAAGTAATTATGCAGATGTCAGTGTTATATGATTATTTGTAAGTATTAATGCACGGAAGGAACTAAAGAAGATATGGGGTGACAGCCCAGAGCTTCCCCAAAATTACATTATTTTCATGTTACACACAAGTGGTGTACATTCTCAATAATAATGTTGCATATATCCTTTTACACAGATAAGTTGTCTATTCTTTTGTTATATCTTGAACACTTTCCATAGACCTTCATGTTTTGGTCTACTTAATGTAAAACTGTCAAATATGTTTCCTATTTGGACTGGTGTTGCAATTATTTTTGAAGGATTAAATGCACTGAAGATAGTCTAGCAGTAGTCATCACGACTTATTCAAGGTCACTTCGCCAAGAAAAAGGTGCTTGTATGATTTCATAGAGGGCTTTATTTAGCTTTTTGGTTATGAAGTAAGATGTCTATATGCCCGGACTATTCTATGTGTGTTGAAGTGTCCTGTCGTCTCTTATAGTGTGGGATAGTGCTGGGAACTCTCCTGTTGTTTCTTCTGCTCGTGATGACTCACAAGTCTTTGCATGTTCCTGGTCAACACAGCGAGTAGCACCAAAAGACGGACCTATGCGGGAACTGGGTGAGTTTAATAATGTTAATTAGCTGTTTTTTGTATTATTACTGACAGTTAGCAGTAGCAGCGATGGCCATCATGACTGAGCAGACCGATGCAATTATACCAGCAGCAGAAAGTTACACTTCATTTACAGAAAACCACTTCACGATGATTTTTCCCACCGCTCTCTTCTCTGCAGCTTTCCATGCTTACGGGAAACCAGGAAAGACAGTGGTGGAGATGAGGCAAGTCTTAATTAATTCACTGCACACATTATTCTGTATTTGAAGTGTATATTGTGGCTTGATCTTCCTCAGATAATTATCATAAATGTCCAACAATTAAGTGGGTTTATTTCCAAAAGCATAGATGCTAATAGTAATGCAGATTGCCCCCATCTTCTCTCCCTCTCTGCCCCTGTAGTATGATCGGTTTGATGTTGGGGACCTGTATTGCCTTCTACGTTGTGATAGCGGATCTGGGCTCAAATTTCTTCGCTCAGCTGTTGGGTTTACAGGTTTGAGATCATTATTTTCTATATTTATCTCTTAATCTTTGAACATACACCACCATTCAGAAGTTTGGGGTCACCCAGACAATTTCGTGTTTTCCATGACAACTCAGACTTTTATTTATCAAATGAGTCGCAAAATGAATAGAAAATATAGTCAAGACATTGACAAGGTTAGCAATAATGATTTATATTTGAAATATTAATTTTGTTTTCCAAACTTTGCTTTCATCAAAGAATGCTCCATTTGCAGCAGTGTTATAGCTTCTCTCACGAGCATAACTGTTTTCAGCTGTGCTAACATAATTGCACAATGGTTTTCAAGGGTTTTCTAATCATGCATTAATCTTCTAATAACACAATGTACCATCAGAACACTGGAGTGATAGTTGCTGGAAATGGGCCTCTATACACCTATGTAGATATTTCATTAAAAACCAGACGTTTCCACCTAGAATAGTCATTTACCACATTAACAATGTATAGTGTGTATTTCTGATTAATTTAATGTTATCTTCATTGAAGAAAACAGTGCTTTTCTTTGAAAAATAAGGACATTTCTAAGTGACCCCAAACTTTTGAACGGTAGTGTATGTTTCTTATCCACTGCGCTGGTCTGTGTTCTGAGACTTCAGTTCACTCACTAAGCAGCAAAGAAAACTGTTGTAAATGTTGGAATAATATGATTCATTGAGTTAAACCAACTTACTACGAATAGGTAGAATCAAGTCTAAGTAAACCCTGAAGAAACAATGTTGTGTTGTCGTGTCCCGCTGCCCTCTAAAGGTGACGGGCATTTTCCGCATGCTGCTGCTGTTCGCCGTGTCTCTGTTCATCGTCCTCCCACTGAGTCTGCAGAGGAACCTGATGTCCTCCATCCAGTCCTTCTCCGCTATGGCTCTCATGTTCTACACCTTCTTCATGTTCACGGTGAGCCCACCGACACACAGGCAGCCACACCCCCACGCAGGGCATCTGAACAGACTGCAGTGGATACACGTTGGCTTTGCTTTGGGAGGGCAGTTTTTGTGACAGCCATTTGAATATTACTTTATTTTTTAATATGTCAATTTGTGTGATGCTTTTTGTTGTCTATGTAATGTGTTTACCTAAAGTACTAGAGTCGATTCTGAAGCCGGTGTGCAGTCTTCTTCTTCAAGGATGTAGTCTTGCATATAAATACTATAAATGCATTTGTAACACAGTTCATTGACCTTGCTCTCTGTCTGAACTTGAAACTCATTTGATTTTCAGAATATTGTTTGGACAAATGTTATTCCATGTTAATTCCTCCTTATCCGCTCCATTGCACAATACTATGTCTTCCTTACTGACACAATATTTTCTTGCTCCTCTTTTTTAAAGAGCAACGTCACACTAAATCACATCGGGCAGAAAACAATTGCTGCACTGCTCTTTATTGGCTAAAACTAAGTCTTTCCCCGGGAGAGAGACACCACATGGAATATGGCCACTGGAGACATTTTAAGCGCTGTAAGTGCAAAGCAAATGGAGGTCACATAGTCAACTCCACTAAATCACAACCCGTTGCAACCTAAGGGAATGATCTTTCTTATTTGCTCATTTTTTCATATATTAATGTATCAAACGCATTGACATATTTCAGACTTTATTTTTCTTGCCCAGTCCATGCTGTTTGCATGCTTGTCAAATTACTTGTATTTTTTAGGAAATACTTTTATTCCTATTTGTACATCCCTTTCTGTCCCAGTCAATCAGTTAACCGGAATGATTATATGGACATGGCGCCTTTGGAACCTGGAAACATGAGAAGATTAAAGTTTGAGGATTATAATGAGTCAAATATGCAGGTGCAACATGCTAAAAACGTTTGACTCCAGAGACGGTCCAGCAGGAGATTTCTGCCTCATGGGATTCAGCTGGTTTACTCTTTAAATGCACACACAGAGTTTGTGTGTGTGTGGTTCTGTTCTACTGACCCGTATTGCTGCTTCCACAGACTCCGCACTGCTGTTTACACCTTCTTCGTCTGATGTGACACATAGTTCGTAGTGTGGGGATAACCCGGAGCAGTGGTGTGTGTCTGGCTTTAGATCCAGTCCAGATCCCTAACCCTCTAACAGTGATGTATCTCCTTCCCTCCCTCATTTCATCCTACCCTTCTTTATTCATTTCTGCTCATTGCACCCTCTTACTTCTTTCTCCTCCTCCTGTTTACCTCGTGTCCTTCTGCTCTCCCTCACTCCCCTCGACTACCTCCTCTGCACCCTTTGTTTGCTCCCCTCTGTCCCCCTGCTGTTTCTGCTGCTGTTGCTGTAGATAGTGTTGTCGTCCCTGCGCTATGGCATTATCTCAGGCTCCTGGGTGGAGCGGGTTCACCTGTGGCGCTTCAAGGGCGTCATTCAGTGCCTGCCCATTATCGCCACAACCTTCTGCTGTCACCCGTAAGTAAACCAAGGAAACCACCCCCGCAACAACACCACCACCATAAGGGCAGTTGGTGGGGGTTGGCGAGAGAAGGAAGCCAGATGTCTCCCCAGCACCCTTATGCTCCCTAAATTCCCATCCCACCTACCTGAGCCTTCCGCCCACTCCTGAGTCATCCCCATTTCAAATTTTTTTAATTTGGGTTTGGTGTGTGTCTGTTTGTCTGTGTGTGTGTGTGTGTGTGTTCTTGGTGGCAGTTGTAGTAAGGCAGAGAAGTGTAACATACTAAGCTGAAAGTTTCATCTTCGCTGCCCTCCCACCACCGCCCCACACCCAGGATTAGCGGTGTGGGAGGCTGGAGGGTGATGGAGGGATTCTGCTGTCCTCTGGGACTTTGTCAGGTAAAAGGAGCAGGACGTAAGAACCACATGCTGATCGGAAAAACCTGTGGGGCCTTTTTTTTAATGTCTCGATCACCTTTTCATAAGTCTTTTTTATTTGATCAAATTCATGATTTCACTTTAATTCATTTCATATCACTGTCGTTACTCAATTTATTCAGCTATGACAGGTTTTATGTTCAGTATGGGGATTCTTGTCATGTCTCTTTGTTGTTTCCCTTTCTTCATTCTCTCTGGTTTTCTCTCCTCATTGATTACCTTCATTATCTGTCTGTGAGCCGCCAGCATGGGTGCAGCCCCCCTCTTCCTCGTCCGTCCCCCTCCTCCGCCTCCCCATCTTCATTTGGTCCGGGCCGTAACCCCCTCCCCTGCCCCCTCCTTCCCTTTAGGTGGTGCTGTCCTCGTTCAAACATGGGCTGCTCAGCGGCTGGTGGCTAGGGCAGGTCAATGTGGTGCGCTGGGAGGGTGTGTTTCGCTGTCTCCCCATCTGTGGGATGGCCTTCGCCTGTCAGTCGTAAGTACTCCCCCTGCCCCTCCACCCGCACAGGACCATGTAATGAAACTAATGTCAAATAAGGGGGGGGGGGGGGGGGAGAGAGATAGATACTCAAATGGGGGAGTTTCCACTGTCTGACTCCAGCCGAGGCACAGTGAATCCTTCATAGCTGCATGTAGAAATTGAGCAAACATTATAGTTAATGCATGTGCACTTGCATCATTGCTGTAAGCCAGGGCGGAGGGTTTGGGTGCGTCTGTCATGTAAAGAGGCACACACGTGTGGTGGAGATGAGGTGGTTGTTGAGGAATTGCTCGTCGTAAAGGGAGGCTGCTTATTATTGCCTGTGTGCTTTTCCCTGTCAGCCCATCAGTTTCTGCCCTTTGTAGAACGAGACCGTGACTTCACTGCGTCACAAACGCTACAATGAGAATTTTAACATTTAGAGACGTCCATATTCTGAAACTATAACATTGTCAAAATAAACGTGAACGCTGACCTAAATAGTCTGGCAATCATTAAGACCTTTTTTTTTTTTTTTTTTAATGTTCTTTGCTGGACAGTTTGAGGGTCTTCACATCAATCTTTGCATTGCATTAACTTTCCTCGCAGTGACTGCGGACGTGTCACTTCTTGCAGCGTCATCAGAGCTTCTCTGAGCCACCGTACTCATTTATTTCTCCATTTTCACTCATCTGCATGCTCTGTCACTGCCTCTTTTGTCCTGTCCTCTTTGCTTTAGCGCTGGCTGTGGGTTTGCGGTGAGTTGGGCTGGCGAAGGGTAATGTGAAGGTCTAATGGGATCTGGGTGTACAAAGTCTTATCTCTCGTTTGAATGCAGTGCTGGGGGAGGTGCAGCGACTGTTATTGTGGAAGTCATTAGGTTCCAGATGTTTGGGTGACGCTGCTGTGGGAGGGAGAGTGGAGTAAGTGGCAGGAATGGGTGACCGTTGCCATGAGACTCAAATGAGACTTTAATTAATGCAAGCCCACAAAGTGTGTGTGTGTGTGTGTGTGTGTGTGTGTGTGTGTGTGTGTGTGTGTGTGTGTGTGTGTGTGTGTGTGTGTGTGTGTGTGTTGTGTGTGTGTGTGTGTGTGTGTGTGTGTGTGTGTGTGTGTGTGTGTGTGTGTGTGTGTGTGTGTGTGTGTGTGTGTGTGTGTGTGTTCCCACTAGCTGTGTTGAGTGATATTTGGCAGGGGGATTTCTTGGCCTGTGGTCCGGCCACGCAAAGCAAGGGCTCCGTGAGGCGGCTAAAGCCAAACCACTAATCAACGCATTGGGCTGCCGCCATCTTACGGACACACGCTGATGTATTCGCAGGCTGATTAAACAGCTCTCAGCACATTGGATCTTTATTACATTCATGAAACGTGCTCACTTTCAGTTAAAATATGACTTAACATCACCATTATGGCGGGACTGGAGCTGCCCCTGTTGTTTTTTGGCTGCGTGTTTGAATGGCGAGAAGCAGTTAGCTCATTATAGAGGGGCATAAGAAGAACATGTGATGCTACGGTCAGCAGGCTTTCAACTCCAAGTTAATGATATTATCTACAGCACGCGTACACACACACTTTGAAGACTTACTCCATCATATTTCCTCCATTTAAGGGCGGCGTTAAAGCAGAAACCCGTTAGCCTCTCAGTCCGGCCTATTGAGTGACCATTAGATGCTTCAGCTCCCCACTTACAATGTGCTGTTTTCTTTAACCTTGGCTATGAGATTTACTGGTTTGCGGATTAAACAAGCATCAAGAAAAAGCCCCACGGGACAGTGCTTGCTCATAAAACTGTGCGAAAGAAAGACGAGCAAGGAGAGAATGCGAGAAAGTCGTGGTGTCTCTCTCTCTCTCGCGCTCTTGTTTCTTCTCTCCGTTTCTTCTCTTCACACATACATGAGGGAGATGGAGAAAGAGAGGAGGTGAGCACAAAGAGTCTGCCAGGAAAGTGTCTAATGCTCTAAAACCTGCCAGGCACTTGCTGTTATATATAACGCCTGTAAACTCTGGTTAATGTGCCGACGGTTCCCTCGACGACGCCGCGCTCTCTGATAGCGCAGAACTGAAAATGACAGAGGGAGACGCATCGGCGTGCTTACAGATGGACTGACTCAGGAGTAACTACTGCCACCCATTCTGTGTCGCACACACTCAATATAGACAAACACTTCCTACTTACCACCCCCACTGCCATGATGATAATTTGTAAATATTAATTGCTAGTTAATATATATTGATTAAAAAAAGAAATCCACAAGCTAAAACAATATTGTTGCATTCATGTGCATGTTGGATGTTCTCACCTTATATATTTATGTGCCCGGACTTCTGACTTACAGTTGAGTGATTTGGGGCCCACTTTTGCAAGTAATAATCAACTAATCTATTTGTGAATAACGGGACAAATGATCCCTTCGGGGTATAAGTAATGTAATGCGTAAAGGGAGTTGATATATGAAACAAAGCATTAGCTCGAGAACAACAAACTATTCAATCTAAGTAAGAATTTATATTGTGTTTTTTATCTCAAAAAAAGAATAATCTTACAAGCTATATATATATTATATATATAGTTTTGTGATTTGCTTGTTTTGTGACGAGATCATTTTAGATCAAGTTTGCAGAAGTGTCAGTGAACTACAATCAATAACAAAACAATGCAGATAATAACTACAGCTTAGGAGAAAAAAAATAACAACTTAATTGCATGTGGGTGTACTGATGACTGTCTAATGGTGTTATAACTTAAATGGGCTAAACAAGCACACATAAGTTGGATGCTGACAAGGACATGAGAAAAAGACATGCATCATTTGATTATTAAATGTCACAAATGGGCCTCCATATGGCTGCTCATTAGAGAAGTCTACAGAGCCGTTCCCATTAATGTGACATTCATGCGACTGCTCTCCCTGCTGGAGCTCAGGAGTGCCACTTCCCAACGCTGAAAGTTGTGCATCTGATAATGTGGACAGCACAAGAATGCACAAGAGCAGTACTCGTGTGGTCTTTATGTCACCCAGCAAGCCGAGTGTGTTGTTGTGTTGTTGCTTCTCTCTCACAGGCAGGTGCTGCCGACTTACGACAGCCTGGACGAGCCGTCCGTCAAACGCATGAGCACCATCTTCACCTCGAGCCTCAACGTGGTCACCGTCTTCTACATCACGGTGAGTGGAAGCACACTTTCCATGTGACCATTATGACAGAGTGTCTACTCGTCCTAATCAAACGTCTTCAAACCAGTGCCTGAAAGGTTATTGAATGCCGTCAGTCACCATTTTAATGTTCCTTTATGTGTCCCTCGTTTTTGCTCTCCTGCCAACCCTGTGTTTGGTTCTCTCCACCCTCTTTGAACCAGGTGGGTTTCTTTGGCTATGTCAGTTTCACAGAGAACATCGCCGGCAACGTGCTGATGAACTTCCCGTCCAACCTGGTGACAGAGATGATCCGTGTGGGCTTCATGATGTCTGTGGCCGTAGGATTCCCCATGATGATCCTGCCCTGTCGCCAGGCCATCAACACCATGCTTTTTGAGCAGCAGGTGAGCTTGAATGCTGCTGCTACTCCTAAAATAAAAATAAATAAAAAGCTTTGGATACAAGTTTAGAGACTGAAGTTACCTATGTGATGTGTGTAACAACAGCCCCCTTCTGGTAGGTGTTTGCTGAATGACAACATACTATAGAGCCTAACCTTCTTTTCTAATTTAATTAATTAATGCACAATATTACACAGTGGTTATACACTGCCTTCAAAATTGGGTAGCCGGCACTCCCATCCTCTCTGTAATGCAATTTGACAATAAATGGAAACAGAAACATGTTGCTCCATCTAAAAAGTCAGAAAAACCATATATTGACTCTGCCAGGAGGAAAAGAGCTGCTTGGGTTCTTGACTGGCTGTTGGTAATATGATGATGAGAAATAAGTAACATTCCACACTGGGACTGAAAAGAAAACCCAACTCAATTGTACATTTGGGAGATTTAGTAAATATGTTGTGTCTTTCTCACTCTTTGATTTCATCTTACAGCAGAAGGACGGGACGTTTGCTTCCGGGGGATACATCCCTCCTCTGCGCTTTAAGATGATCACCCTCTGCATTGTATTTGGCACCATGTTGGGAGGCATTCTCATCCCCAATGGTACATTGTGTGTGTGTGTGTGTGTGTGTGTGTGTGTGTGTGTGTGTGTGAAAGAGTACAATCCAGCTTGGATTTAAATTGAGTGTGTATACAGCTTGCTGACTGGAGGTCTTCAAGGTGCCTGTGTTCCTTTGTGTGGGCGGAGTAGCCGGGGAGTTTTACGACGTGTGTGTGAATGTGACTTTACGAGTCAGTGACTGTCACACTCTAACACAGTCCTTAAATCAGGGCCCTAACTTTTATCTTTTAGACGGGCAGACAGGAAGATAGGGCTATTATTCTCTCTCACTCACTCACTCTCACACACAAATATATGTACACACCAATATTGGCTCTGTCAGGTTCTTTGAGTCTTTCCATCCCGCTCGAAAATGGGGGAGATGTAAAGGTTAGAATGAGTTTATGTTTTATTCATCCTTTTTATATGAAGGCTGTTTATAAAACTTTTGATTGGGTAGACACACACACACACACACTGGGTTTGGCTGGCCCTTTGTGCATCTAATCAGACTAATAGACTGAGAAGAAGGGAGGTAAGTCCCTGGGGAGAATGGACACTAAATCTGATGGAGACAATATGGCGTCCGTCCTCTGGATGAACGATGGGTTTTCTAGACCCGACGCCCAGCCAGAGGCAGGGGTGGTGCCAGGGCTTGCCTCTGCCAAGAGCAGGGTGCCATGGATGGGAGCCTGGGGCTGGGTGGGTGCCGGTTATAAATGGCTGAGGCAGATATGAATGGAGCGAGTTGTGAAGAGCATCGATATGGGGACTAGCTCTGAGCTTTGTGGCTACAGAGATATGGAACCGTGCGCTCAGCAGTACCCCTCACCTCCGGCCACGTTGGCGCTATGATTGGCCCAGTGCGCTCTACAGCAGTGGTTCCTAATGTTTTCTAGCTAATGTTAATGTACCTATTAGAGGAGCTCAAGTGCCCCTTCATTGACACCTCACCGGTCAATTTCAAAATGCGTTTATCTCAATTGATTTCAATGTGGATGATAATTAACAACATGACAAGTGATTATTGTTATATTTTCATACCGTTGATACATTACTTTTGATTAATTATTTAAACTGTTTACCCATTAGCTATTACTTTGATCTAACTATTTTAGCTTTTTATCCATTACTGTCAACTAAAGATTTGAGGTCATTACTGCCACGTACCCCCTAATAACTGCAGAATCACTCTACAGGACGACAAGATGATCCCTGTTTTTTTTCTTCATTTCTCTCAAGTGGAAACCATTCTGGGTCTGACTGGAGCCACTATGGGCAGCCTCATCTGCTTCATATGCCCCGCGCTCATCTACAAGAAGATCCAGAAGAGCAGCATCATTTCTCAGGTTACTCAGTCAGAATTAACCCTTTCCTGATCAATCGCTCAAGGAAAATGTGTTCTTCACTGACCTGCTGTGCTTCTCCTCTTTCTCGCTGTCCTTTAGCTGGTGCTTTTCGTGGGTCTGGGCATCCTGCTGGTCAGCACCTTTACCACCCTCTCAATTTCGGCCACAAGCCCCCGCACCAAGGTCCAAGCGCCTCCCCCTCCAGCACCATTCAAGAACGACCTGCTTTTACCAGACCTTCCTGAACCGCACGGTAAAGATCATGGCATGGGCTAGGCTGGCTATCACTTATCTGCTAGATGGACAATAGAAGAAGGTTGTTTACTAACTAACCATGGAAGTGTGTACTTGAACGGGCCGGAGCACGGGTTATCTGTAATTATTTAATGCAAATAGCTCCAACGGCGTTTCAAAGTCATGGACTACAGCGCCCTAAAACGGCAATGTAAAGACAATATGGGCAACGTAAAGACAACGTAAAGACAATATGGGCAACGTAAAGACAATATGAGCAACGTAAAGACAATATGAGCAACGTAAAGACAATATGAGCAACGTAAAGACAATATGAGCAATGTAAAGACAACGTAAAGACAATATGGGCAACGTAAAGACAACGTAAAGACAATATGGGCAACGTAAAGACAATATGAGCAACGTAAAGACAATATGAGCAACGTAAAGACAATATGAGCAACGTAAAGACAATATGAGCAACGTAAAGACAATATGAGCAATGTAAAGACAATATGGGCAACGTAAAGACAATATGGGCAACGTAAAGACAATATAAAGCAATGTAAAGACAATATGAGCAACGTAAAGACAATATAAAGCAATGTAAAGACAATATGAGCAACGTAAAGACAATATGAGCCAGTGGCAAAGGGCCAGCCAGACTAAAACAAAAGCACAAAGCCACAGCCAAAGAAAGGATTTCTTTCATCTCTGCGAGAAGAAAAGATGGAGACAGACAGGGACTGATAGACAGACAGGCGGGGTGAGGAGATAACCTCTTGATAATATCTGAGCGCAGCGCTGAGTGCTTGACATTGATGGAGCGAGAGTGATGCCCTTCAAACTCCAGTAATTTCTCTCCACCCCTCTACCTCTGTTCATTTCTCCTGCCACCCCATCCCCCCAAAATACATTGTCTACACCTCCGTCTCCCCCCACATCTCTTGTGGCAGCTATAAAATGCCTGCAAGCTCTGGCTGTATAAAGGGAAGAGGGTGATATGGGTTTGGGGTGGGTAGAGGGGAAACAAATGGAGATAAGGCAGTGAGGAACCTTTTGAGTTAATGTTCTCATTTTAGGGTAAATAAGGAGGTGCTTTTAGTTTCCGCTTCCTCTCCTTACCCCCATGGTTCTTCAATGGCATCAGTTTCTAACCTGTTCACTGGCACCAGTTCTTTCTCCATCTTTGTGATTCTTCCTAGTTAGATTTTACTGCATTCTTTCCTCACATTTTGACTGGAGGTCCAACCGATACACTCGTTTCCTGTTTGTCACTTTCAATGTTAATTCATGTCCCTCTCTCTTTTCGTCTGTCTCTTGCTCAATTATTAAACCCCACCAGCTGTGTTAGTTTTGACATTGCCAGTGCTTGCTGCCACCTAGTGGATCTACTAGTCTGGTATCGTCGGCCTGAATTCAATTACATCTGAGAGCGTCAGTCCCACAGTTCATGCAAGATACACCGGAGGTGTTAATTTATTTTAATGCCACCTGTTAATGTGTGTAATAAACACAACAGCACAATAAAATAAAGAGTTCATGTCCGGGCCAGTTTTAAATAGTAATGCACTAGAAAACAGTAATTTAACTTTTCTCAGACAAGAGAAACGGTGAAATAAATGAGGTATCAAATTGATGTTTTCTTAATTTAGTCTCATACTTTTTAGACCAGCAACAGCGGTATTAAACAAGTGTAAAACATATTCTTGCATACATTCTTTCTTTTTTTATGGTTGTATGAATCTATTAGTAATATAGATTTACTATATTTACACATTTTCGCCGTAACAGGGAACACGTTTCGGCTCTGGGATCTGTGCCCTTTTAATAGAGGTGATGTTTAGTAGTAGTGGTCTGTGTTGTTATAGATTGTGTTTTTGTGCCTCTGCATGTAGAAAACCCTCCGAACAAGAAGCCGGTGGAGATAAAGAAACCGGACCTTCCGGCTGTGGAGGCCGTACGACCAGTAGACAGGGACCCGCCTGAGCCCCCCCAGATTAAAGGACCAGTGGAACTACCTGAGAGGAAGGAGGAAGAGGTGCAGTTGGACCGCCCTGGTGCTGGTAAGGAAACTGGACCCATGCTGGAATCTTCACTGGACTTTGAACTGGTGAGAATAAGTGACGTTTTGTTCCGTTTTCCCAGGTGTCGCGGTGCCAGAGGACGAGGCCCATCGTCATGAACCACCCATCCCTCATGACGCGGTCAAGGTGGACAAAAGAAAGAACAACGCAGAGATGGTCGAAGACAAGAAACAACCTGAGGAACCTAAAAAGAAATGAAGAGCAACATTTAGGGCAAGCTGTGGTGGTGGTACAGGACAAAGAGGACAACAAGGTTGAAGAGAAGCCAAAGCCTGTAGTGGCTGTTGTGGGGAAAGAGGAGGTAGATTTGGGTGGAGGTGAAGTCCGCTCTGGTGAACTGGTGGAGAAGCCCGGTGCACAGGCAGACAAAAAGCAGGACGTTCCCCGGCTAAAGGAAGTTGAGAAGCTCGATCCGGTGAAAGATCCTCTTGCGGGGAATGTAGCTGAGGTGGGCAAAGCTCCAGATGCTGCAGGGAAACGTGAGTATTAACCTAACCCTAACCCGTGTATGGGAAAACAGTGCTCTGAAAATACAACATTGACCTGGTGATATTTGGTTGTTCTTCAGCTCCACTTTCTGAAGGAGACGTGGCTCCGGCTGCAGACAGCAAAGACACAGCAGATGAGAAAATGGACGGTGAGTGAAGTAGAAAACATCAGGGGCATCGAGTTAATGGTCTTGGGTCACTTACTTAGCAGCAATTTAAGTTAATAAAAAATGTATCATTTGGTGATGCATTTATCGTTTTTCATTTGTATTTATACAATGGATTGGATGTAATCTAAAATAAAGCTGGATGAAAATCATTGTGTCCAGCTAATTTAAGAGACGGTACACATTTATGACCAAAAATCACGCAGCAAGCACACATGACTTCCCTAACTTTACTAGAACTTTAAAGTTATTCTTGAAAAGGTAATAACTAAAATACAAGCAATTGAGGGGATAAAAGGAAAGAGGACATGGGAAATAAAACGTAAAGTAAAGCACTTACTCACAAATAAAAAGTGATCAATGTGGGTTTTTCCTTGAAGTGGCTATATTGTAACAAACTGTACAATATTTGCTGTGGCCTGCTGCATGTTTATGTCCCTGACTCTTTTTCTTGTTTCACTTTGCTTGTTTTATCTTGTATAATCTGATCTCTGTGATCTGTACTTTCTTATTGTGTGGGTACAAAAAGTAAAACCTATCAGAAATATTCAAATCCATTCCTTTCTCCTATTTCTTGACCTTGCTGTGTACACCATGCAGTCTTTTTTTTTTTTTTTTGCTTTTGTTGACTTTCTTGTTCTGTTTACTTTTGCTTCCTGTCTCTCTGTCCTTCTCCTTCTTTACCCCTTTTTTCTGTCTTTCTGTGCCGGACTCCTATCACAGTGATAAAAAAGCTGGTTGCAGGTATGAATTCCCTCTTGCCTCTTCTGTTTATCTGTCTGTCGCTCACTCATTGGGCCAAGTTTATAGATATTTACATGTACTCTACGTACAATGCATATCATAATATGCATTTTAATCATAACTAAATAATGTGCCAGTGTATCTTGCCCCCCTAACATAGTTTGTGTGTGTCTACAGCTGCCCATTCCCGTTTGTTAAAGACTAGAATCTAGATGTGTGTTTTGAATGGGTCCATGAGTCCGTACTAAACCATAGTGGAATATTTCCATTCTCCTCTCACCTAGAGACTGGTCCTACATCAGTCTAACTAAGTTTCTTAACTAATGAGCAGTTTGTGACGTATTTTAATTCACGTCTTCTGTCCTACAGAAGGCCAGCTCGACCACGCAGTGCTACTGCAGGTCATCAAGCAGCAGCAAGAGCAACAGAAGAGACTTCTTGACCAGCAGGAAAACTACTGGATTTCATAGAAGAGCAACACAAGGAAATCCACCAGAAACAACCTGCAGGTGGGTGCACACCTGCTGCTTTGCAGATGGGACACTTGAGATCGTAGGTGGCTGTGTTCAATGTTTGAAATAAGCATGACAAAATTGTTTTTAATGAAAGGGGCTGCTGACGGTGAGGCAGAGAAAGGCCTTCAGGAGGAGATGGACGATGGAGCAGCAAAGCCCAAAGAGTCTGGCCTGAACTCAACCGCAAAGGAGCCCAAGGAGGCAGCTGGAGCTGGAGCTGTAGTTGGTGCTGGTGCTGTAGTTGGTGCTGGTGCTGTAGTTGGTGCTGGTGCTGTAGTTGGTGCTGGTGCTGTAGTTGGTGCTGCGGAGCCTCAGGCCGTGGACCAGAATCAAGCACAGGCCAGGCACAAGGGTGCAGAGGTTGGGGGTCCAAATGCAGCCGTTCAAGCAGCTTACAAGGAGGATGACCATGTTGCAGTTGGAGGAGAATCCCGTAAGCAGAGTGAGCTAGGGGCTAGGGGAGTCCCGCTGGTAAAGACACGATCTGATAACCGTCAGCCAGTACCTCAAAATGATCAGGTAGCTCAACTTAAAGAGGAGGAAGTCGGCTTAGATGAGGTAAAGAAGAAAATTGAAAATCTTAAAAAAGAACAGATAGAGAAAGAAGTTCAGGCAAGAGTGGAAAAAGAACGGCGCGATCGCGAGATGAAGGAAACGCTGGCCAAAGAGCAGGAGCTGGAGGTGGAGAGAGCCGTAAAGGCTAAACTCTTAGAGGAAAAGGCTGCAGAAGAGAGACTTCAGCGGAATACAGACAATGAAATACTTGAGAGAGCGAAGAAAGAGAAAAAGACCGAAGAGGCTCAGGAGAGGCTGGCCCAGCTGGGGCAAGCTATAGAAGACAGACAGGCTGCACAGGGGGCTGAGAGAGAAGATGGTGGAGCTTTGAAGAAAGGAGGACGAGACCTCAAAGAGAAAGCTGCTGCTGCTCAGGCGGACCCCGGAGAAGGTGTGCAAGACGAGGCCGTCAAAGCCGATGCTCACCCCCAAGGCTCCCACGAGAAGATTGGGGACCGGGGAGAGATGGATCTAAGACGGAGACGCAGAGCACTGGGACCGAGAGAAGCTGGAGGGCCCCCAGAGGAGACCGGGGAGTCCAGGGGGATGCCGGGGCTGGAGCCCCTGCTGGAGCTGGGAGGCTCTGACCTGCACGTGGCCCTGGAGGAGCAGCTACTGGCTGGGGCAATGGTGCACTCGCGGCAGATTAAACAGGCCTCAGAGGGTGAGGGGGCGACATAACACACATTAGACACACACATTCTCACTCAATGATTGGACAGCAAGTTCAACAAATAATGTACACCTGGAGAACACTTTGAATACTGTGGACTATTATATCGTTGCCTTACATTCCTTCTTGCCTTCAGACATGATATGGACAAAGAGGAACAGATTCTCTTTCTCTATACTGTGTACTCTGCAAACAACCCACACACTTTTATTAAAGAGCAAAGTGCATGTAAATATTAACTTATTTTTGTCTCTGGGGAGGAGAATTTGAAAGGGGTTCCTGTTTAAAATTGTATGTAAATCTATGCAATACCTTTTCTTTATACAGGGTGGATATATTAATGTTTGTGTATTTGAGTCCCTTATCACCAGCTTCCTGGAGTCTGCCTCTCTGTTCGTGCTTTATTGTCTCCTATGTGGATTTTCTGTTAAGTTTGGTTAGTTTAGTATTTATCTTTTATTTTGAGATGTATATATTATAATATTTGGTATGTTTAAATTGTGATCAATGTTTAAGGTGTCTTTGAACATACAAGTACCACATGTTGGATGTAATGTGGGCGCCTTGGTCGGAGTTGTTTCACAATACTTTCAAATGAAAGTAACCGTATTCAGCCTCATGCTGGAGCTACGAGGTATATATTGTTTGATAAACTGGACAAAGAATCAGCTGGATCCAAGAATCTAGTTATCAATCATTCCTCCTTCACTATATATTCCCTGTTCATTAATCAGTGCCTTCCAATCCATATGCTGCGGTTATATCAAAACAAGATGTCGCATTTATTTCCTCAATTTGTGTTCTTTTTGCTTCTACTTTTACTGTAAAGAGTACAGTAGTTATGAGAATATAAAATATGTACATTGAGTTAAGGACAGTGGGTTTCTTTGTTATCCAACCTTTCTGAAAAAGAGGCTATTTTTCTGTGCATTGTATTTCTGTACATTTTGCTAATTAAAAATGAATAAAAAAGCATCTCTATTACATCCACGGCTGTTGGTTTGTGTTCAGACCAGATAAAGACTGATAATCACGGCAGTGTTTTATTCACCTCTGTATATTACATTCAGTCTTTCATATTAAAGACTAGCAGCAGTACATGTTTTAACACATCCAGTTCATTTACAGTAGAGGAAGTGTTCTGTTTTCACGATGCCGCACCAGAAGTCGATCAACACTTGGAATATTCCAGTCGTCTCTTTCCACAATTGAGGTTGGTCGACTGAATTTACAGCTCGAACAAAGCCGGGAGAATTTCCATTCATTTGGCTTTTTTCTTGGCCTGTAATAAAGAGTATTACTTTTCAATCACACCCATCTATCACGACTACATAAGTCCAGCAGGAAGATTACTGAGTCATCACTTACTGCAGCTGTAAAGCAGGTCTTCAGTGCTTCAAATTCCTTGGCACACATGTCCTTCCTCAGCTCCTGTCTGCCTGTTGTGGTAGCTGCCACACACTTCCCATACGTTGCTGCCTGAATCACACACACAAGTTGACATTAGACAAAAGAAAAATCATCTTTTTCACTAATGGTAAAAAAAAAAAAAAACATGTAAAAAAAATTCTCCTCTCTGTGATTGTAATGTTTCTACTCTGCTGACCTCTTTGTGTGCTCTGTACACCCCTTGGTGATTCTTACTAGACACTTGCTGTAGAAGGGAACTGCGTTGCAATGCATTACTGCATAAAGTAACGCGAATAAAGCTCAACCTATTCACCCGCAGCTAAACCCGAGCCTACATATATTAATACACATTGAATCAAATAAAAATACTAAGTGAGGTTGGCTACACAAACAAGGGGATCCACAAATATGACATCTACCTTCCAGTGTTTATGACTGGCATCCTCTTGTAACCTGCACTCTGCAGTCTTTATTGTATCAATTCTTACAATCTCCAATCTGATAATAAAAACAAAGATCGTGTGGACTGTGTGTAGTCGCATAGGCAGCTAGCTGGAATTCATTTGAATGTGAACTATGTCGGAGTTTTAAGACACTATGTCCCTACCTTAAGAGAAGACAGCAGGGCTTACCTCTCCTGCACACTGTGCAAAAAGTTCAGGGAAAAGTCTCATTTTCTCTCGACTGCGACTCCAGACATTTGTCCCAGACATAGTTACTATTCACGCGTCAACGCAAGTCCTTGAGGTGTTTAACTTTAAATTGATAGATAACCCGATAACACTTAACGCTAGTTTGTTAAATGTACTAGCAAACGTTTAAGCTGTAGATGAAGCATCTCTGTAAACCATGGAGAGCGCCATATTGTTGACCCTGTCATCAAGAAAACGTCCAGCGAGATATTCGGTAATGTGATACGCTCATATCCACGTCAATCAAATAGTCAGCGTCAAGTTTCCCTGAAGTTGATTCGCCGGTTTCTTTTTAGCGTAGGCGTAACCAGAACGCCAATAGACGCTGGGGGTTGCTACTTGCTGCTCTGTGATTGGCTAGCTGTCACCTCGAACACCGCCTTCCCCTCGTACCCCTCGGAGGAAGATGAGTAAACCCGCAGCAAGGATTGCTAAATCATGGCAACATTTATGGAACGACTGGCTTTTCTTCAGAAAGTAAGTGCTGTGTTCGGCCATTACTTCTTGTCAACACGAGTTACAGCTGAACGGCACGAGACGAGTATGACGTACGTTCGCGTGTCTGTTTGTATCTGTTAAGTTGGCCCAGCACTAGCTTGCTAGTAGCCTGCTAGCTAACAGTAAGAAGAAACACATTTGCCGGTTGCATTTCATGTCATGTTCCTGTTGACCTGCCAGCTTGTTTCGTTGAATTCTTAAAGCAGCGGACAGGGTCATTCAGCATTGTTATACCGGTCTGTTTGGCCAAAGCTAACCTGGTACTCACTCTGGTGTCATGTCACGTGTGTGTCCACCCTCAGTCTGTGTTTCGCCGTGAATCAAACTTAATACACGGGTATTTGGTTGTGGACTGGTCAATGTTCATGGGATACGAGATCGCTTAGTGTCAGCTTTGAACTTGTATGATTCTTTTTTCTTTTTTTTTACCATCATCCTTTCCACCGACTGAAGGTCCCAACTCTGATGAAGGCTACAGCAGACAATGAAACCCCCTGTCCTGGTTATCTTTTCCAAGAAATTGGAAGTATCCTTTGCCAGCTTCTGTTGTACCACTGTGGACAAATGGTTGGAATCCATTGATTTTAACGTGTCAAAGCTCTCCCTTTTTTAATGTAAAGTTAGTAAAGCGCTCAAATGCCGATTGATCATAGAAGTCATGTTGTATTCCAGAAATCCTACCAATGAAAACTCTTCAGGTAAAATAACTGGATGCGAATCCATCCATGGTTTTATATTATCATCCAAAAGCAGTTTGTCAAAAAGTTTATTATCCTGACCAGGAGTCGGTAAAAATTGAAGCACTTCAGTAAGTTCATGATAAAACAGGACAGCAGTCAAGTGCTCTTCATAGTTAAGTTGTTGTGTTCTGGTATTTTAACCAGCAAATAATCACTTTTCTCGAATCCGACATACTGATTCTCACGTGCTATGATGGTAATATCCTTAACCATCAGCATACTGTAGAAATCTCCCACGAGTCTTCAGGTTGCAGTCAGTGTTTGTTGGAGTACCTTCTGGAGCGGTTGCAGGTGGAGTCCTGTCATGTCAAACTTAAGGTACGAACAGTGACTATTATCCTAGTTTCGGTCTGTAACATGAAACTTTAAAGTGGAGCTGTGACATGTTGCCATAAAAAAAGTTTTAAATGATTTGTATCCCTTTCCTGTCTGCGAGTAACTCGAGGTTCTGCTTATGTTGCTGGTATTTTAGGTGCTGAAAATCTTTGTCCATCTTTGTGGTCATGGCTCAAACCATTTCCTCACAGAACTTCGAAGGAACTCCACGTTCATCCAGCAGGCATCAGGTTAGACATTGGCCCCTTTCAGCGATATGGAACTCTTATCACCCTGTGGCCGCTTTGTTGTTCGCAATATTCACTCGCTGTCGGGTGTTTCGCCTTTTTTAAGTTTACAGTGGCCCTCCTGATCCCATCCATGGCACAGCATTGTACCAGAAAGTGAGAAATACAGCACAGGTGAGCATCCGGCTGTAGTTAAATCATGTCAATCATATCTGTGACAGCTCGGCAAACACACTCAATTTACACTTTTTCTGTTTGCAGGAAGTGGCCAGGTTGCTTTTCACAGATATCATTTCCACTAAAGACGGTGTGTCTCCGCTCAACCTAGCCCTCCCAACAATGGGTGAGTGATGAATAACGAGTAATACAATAGGTGCCGTTAAATTCTTTACAACATTTATTTAGGTATAGTCTTTTTTGAAAAACCCATCAATAGCTGAAATGCCCTGAAGACTTCTGCTCAGACTGAATTTGGGCACAGCTCTACTGGAAATGATGTGACAGTCCAAAGAACAGGACTAATCAGTCACACGTGAGAACACCTGTGCAGATGTACCAGGGCTGTGTAGGGCTGCAATTAAAGACCAGATAGACTTCTTATTTGCTATTTATCTCAATAACCGTCTAAATGTATATATGGAGCCTAACAAATTCAGGCATTTAACCAACTCGAAAACAAATCAAAATTGTCGCAACTCATTCCTATTGTTGTATATAATGATAGTGTACGTCTGAAATATTAGCGAGAGCTTGATTTATAAGATTGATGAGGAGCTTGAATTTTTAAAATAACTTTCATCATGTTATTTGTATTTTGTGAACTAAAAGCCCAGAGTGCAAGAGGTCTCCTGTGTCTTTCTGTCCAGGTATGGGCTCAGCAACTTCCCACAGGTCAGGAATGCAGGGCTTTGGATACAGTCCAGGGAAGCAGGAGACAGGTGATGGATATAGACTACTGAACACTGAACACTGAACGCTGAACGCTGAACACTGAACGCTGAACACTGAACACTGAACACTGAACACTGAACACTGAACACTGAACACTGATACAAATCCAGTTAAGCTTCTGTGTTCATTTCTGGACCCTTTTTTTTTGTTGTCTTTACCTGCTCCTACCAGCAGGCAGTGACTCACTACTGGATAAGATCCAGAAAGCTGCAGAGGTAGTGGCCAGTGCTGTCCTTCCCCCAACTGAACACCAGGGCATCCGTCTCCATGACAACCATTACCGGGCCATAGTTGCGCCGTCCGCACCCATAGAGGTGGCTGTGCCTGCGTGTGCCTATAACCTGCCTGCTCGCACACCAACAGGTGAGACGTAAACGTAGGTGATGGCAACGTGGGCTTGGGTTTCTAAATGGAAAGAGTGAATCTTAAATGTATTTACGTATGAACCCTTTACCAGCTCTCTTTGTAGCAGCATGTCAAGACGTATTTGAGTTTGATTATACCTTTTTATTTACTACCGTGTGTCTTCACGGCAGCATCGATCCAGCGATGTCCAGGGCAGGTGGGAGGCGGCTGGGAAGAGACCGACAGCAGCAACAGCTCCTCTCACAACTCTTCTCAGGATATCGCAGCTAACAGCAGGGCCTCTTTGGGCAGCAAGTCAGCTGGTACCGGGAGCCAATCGGGGGCCAGTAGAGAGAGCAGTGGGGACCTATCAGAAAGGTGAGTGGCAGAGTCGACCTGCCTGAATTGCACCATAATCGCATTGGAGAGGTAGTGTAGTCTCTGAATCTCACACTTCTTCTGGCCTTCAGGGTGGAAGCCTTGCAGTTGGGGGACTGTGGCCAGGAGGTGGCGCTGATCAGCAGACTGACTGAAGGATCCAGAGTGTTCCTGTCCAGAGAGGAGAGCCAGCACTTCATTAAAGAGTCAGTGCATTTAAACTGAGAATACTCCAGAGTCTCCCTTTTATTAACAGTATTAATTGTCAGTTTTTTAAAATCATTCCTGTCTCATTTGATCCGTCAGGTGCTCCATTCTAAACTGTGAGGTTGTGGTGGAGTTGCTCTCGAGCAGGCTTCAAGATCCCTCAAACACTGTTAAGATGGTAACAATGGTTAGATTTATTGGCGATTTAAGGTTTTCTTAATTATAGAATGCGATGCTAATATAGATCTCTCTTTTCCTCCCAACCTGCAGCGGGCACTGTCTGCTGTAGCATGCCTCCTGACCTCTGACCTCCTTTCTCTGGAACAAATGTTCGGAGCTACGCAACGAAGGCTCCGCCAGCTGAGTGAGGGGGCTCCAGGACCTGTGGCCAACAAAGCCACCAAGGTACTGTAAGAAACCTAAAGGGAGCCAAAATGGTGAAGACACAAAGGATACTCAAAATAAGGGTGTATTTATTTATTTTTGTGCCTATCTCCTCTTACCAGATCCTGCGACAGTTTGAGGCTCTGATGGGTGGAACTGTACACGCTCAAAGACGGGATACAGCGAACAACAGCCACCAGGCAACAACTAATCCGCTTACCTCAGCTACCCACTCGGACCCTTTACTTCCAGACCACTCTGCTGGCAATCCCACCCTCAACCATTATCAGCCTGACATCTCACCCACTGGTGTCCCCCATCCACCAAATCACCCATCTTCCCACTCTAGTCTGTTCTTGGACCAGAGAGACCTCTCAGGGGAGCTGATGAACGACTGCGATGAGGAGAAACAGTCTCCCATTCTGCGTGCGTTGGTGCAAAACCAGTCGGAGCCAGTCAGGACGGCTGAGGTTAAATTGGTTGCTGAGGAATCGGAACTTCACACAAACAGGAGCTCTTCCCACCGTGCTGAGCCCCAGAGTGAGCAGGCATGTCTGGGCCGACTGTCCCTGTTCAGCGGTATGGAGCTGGTGGCTCAGGGGAGGCCCCTGTGTACGAGAGGGACGTCCCAGACAGAGACGGACATGACAGGCGACGACCGCTCAAGGGAGAATCTAGCTGTGCATAACAGTATTGACATCAATAAAACCAGTGATGAGTCTCCTTTTATTAGCAATACAGTTGCATCTGACAGCAGTCAACCAGTATCGGCCTTCACGTTTCTTAACTTTTGACCACAGACCAACGTTGTACAGCTGGAACTGTCAGTTCAAAACCAATGATGTCATTGTGTGTGTGTGTGTGTGTGTGTGTGTGTGTGTGTATATACTTTTAGAAATCTATTTAATTTTATAAACCAAGATCGGATCTGTAAGCGTGGAACTATATATAGACAGCAGATTTACATTATGTTTTTTTTTTTTTCTGTATGGTGCCTCCTTGGAACTTGCATTAAGCAGTGGACTGGCCTGAGAGACAGATTTAGGAACCATAACTGTTGTCCTTTTAGAGTGAGTGCCATCCACAGTTGGCATGATAACCCCCTACACTCTCTTATGCGAGGACTGGTCTGTAAGCTATGCTGAAGTCTCATTTCTGAAAAGTGTTAAACAAGAATACTTGCCTTGACTTACATGTTATTATTGACAGTTGCTTTATCTCAGGATTCCTTTTAGCGAACTGAAACGACTTCTCGCCTCTGCAGCACGTCCTAAACCTCTGAGGGAGAATCCCTCGATTTGTAATTTGCACTACAGTTGCTTTTCTAATGGTCTCATAAACCTACAAATGAGGAGTTGTCTTCCATATTTTTGGTCAATGTTACGACTTGGTTTACAAATGATTTATTGTCTCCCATGTAACAATAAAAACAAACCCATGAGTGGTTGTAGAGTGCATGATCGAAGACTAGTGGATAACTTATGGAAGAATTTCTTATTGAGATGTGTGTGCATAACTTGTGTGGCATTGTGTTCAATAAAACCTCTGCCATCAGCATAATGCAAAATAGCAATTTAATGAGCGGTTGTTTCTGTAACCAAATACGAGGCAGATTACCTTCACTATCTCACTGTTGCTGTTCCATTTACATTCTCCACTGGGGTGTTGAGGACTGGAATGTAGTACACACGACATGCCAAAATGGTAATCCAACCTACCGATATGTACAATGAACGCTAGTGCTGTGTGATGTTTCTGTGAACGCAAGCTAAGCTTTGGCAATAGCTGAGCTGAGGAACAATAAAACCTGCTGTAATTTGGTTACAGCACTAACAACTACACAAATGACTTGTTATACTGTATTTAAATGGCGTCTGTGACATCACTTTCAGCAACGCTTTATTTCAATGCCAAATGATTTGAAAATGTACATAAAATATGAATCACTTTCACATCTCATTTTATTTGCAACACAGTGTACTGGTCATATTGAACCATACAGAACCAAGTACAGCTGATGGGTGTATGACGCATACGCATACACACACACACACACACACACAGGATGTGTAAAATGTTAACGTAAACACGTAGTTACAAACTGGTTTTGAAAGCTCTTTCTTGAGGCTGTGTGGGTGAGACGCCCGGCGCTGAGCATTACACTCCGGTGCCCGCTCTCACAGCTCTATAATTAGCCGGGATCTAATCTGAGGTTGGATGTTGGTGGTGAGGCTCATGAAGAATCTCTTTTCCATTACCTTGAACCCACTGAACTGCCACAGTCTTAGTAAAAGTAACTGCAAATGCACTATAATTTAACTTTCACTTTGGTTAGAGAAAACAATGACGGCCTGAAATTATATTTTACTGGATTGTTTTAATAATGCTCCTTGGGAGTGAATCCTATGGCCTACATGAACTTCCTTTGTGAATGGGATCGCAACATCTCCCACTTCACAGACACAAACAAGCGGCTGACCTCCCCAGTCAAAGTAAACAGAATGAGGAGTTATTGAGTAAAGTGCTTAGCTTTATTTAGTTTCGCAAGCACTTTGGATCATCGCACGTTTCTTGAGATTAGCACCAATGACAATGTCCACGCATCAACGCACGCATGTAAAGAGCATGATTTCTCTTTATAAAGTGCACAGGGTGCGTGCACGCACACACACGCACACACACACACACACACACACACACACATCAATACTGCACAGAAAACCACAGTGGCTGGGCCATGGAACAGCAGATGTGCTTATGGTCTTTACAAATGGTACATGGTGAAGTGGGGATGAGCCATTGTGCCCAAAATCTGTAAACCTCCCCACACATCATCCCCTTCCCTCTGACCCAAATGTGTTCCTTGAGGCGTTCAAGGAGGAGCCACCGTGCCAGTAGTGTCACCACTGATGGGCGAGGGACAAAGGGTCAGGAGAGGGATCAGAGGTCACAGTCATGTTGAGCCTGGACGCTCTCTGGTCTGCAGACTACTGAAGTGCGCCTCCCTCAGGACTCTGTTGATGTCGTCGTAAGAGACACTGCTGCCATCACCATGGAAACCATGCTGCAAGGAACTACCAGAGTCTTCAGGCTTTGGGCTGAGGGAGCACTGGGTGATGCATTTGTTCTGGCTGTGTATGCATGGCCTGGTGGTGGCCACTATTGCTCTCTCTGGACTACTGATGCCATTACTGCTGTCGCTGCTGGAAGACTGTAAAAACCAGAACAGAGATGGGCTCTGAATTGTAGCTTCATGGATGGATGCAGATACTGTAAATAAAACATTCAGTGCTTTTCCTGACGGTGGTGCATTGCATTTACGACGCAGAGTTGCATTTATTTATACACGTGATTTCAGGCTGCTTGCCCCGTCTACAGTCAATAGGCTTTATATTAGATGGAAAATAAATGACCTTGGCAGATTTTGCCCCTCTCAAAAGAAGACTTTTTTTGGTCTAACAACAAATGTAACAGTCAAGTCAATCTCACCTCTGAATCCAAATCTGACAGGAGCAGGCTGGGACCCACCCCTGACCTCTTGGCCTGAGAACTCAGCTGTTGGTCCTCCTCACTGCCACAGCTATGGTGTCGCTTCCTGTGAAAAACAGAAATGGAAGAAGCATCGAGAAAAGTGAGTGCAGAGGACAGCAAAGTGAGCATAAGAGTGAAGGAGGGAGTGTGACAGAAGCGATGCAGGCAGGGGGGAAGAGATTGGGTGGAGAAAGGAAGAGTACCAGAAAGAGAGAAAATGAAGAGGAACCAAAAATAGCAACTCACACTTGGGCAGTTATATGATCAGACATGTGGCACTCCCTTTATGAGAACACATTGATTAACATACCTTCACTGGAGTCGTATATCTATATATTAAACATACAACATTGTGTATGTATATATATATATATATATATATATATATATATATATATATATATAACTGTCTTAATGTTAGCTTCTGATTCCTGAAATAGATGCCGGAGTTAACATGTTGCATTACAGCAGTGACACAATTGACCAAATGTAATGTTGTAATAATTAGCCTCTATTAATGAAAGATGTGTAAAAACGGTTATTCTTGTTACCTGCTGTCTGTCAGCATTTCTGCAGTGTTGACGGATGTCTTTTTTTGGGGACAAGGGAGCGGGGGGGGCAAAGAGAAAGGTTGACACTCCTTTTGAGTCGGATTGAGATATCAGATGTTAAAGCTTGTTACAGCTCCACGACCATTTCGTAGAAACTCCAGTGTGGCGAGCTCGCTCTTATATCCTCAGAAAGTCTCGGACGTGTGAGCGAGACCGACGGTTGAAGCACAGGTCCCCTTATGGAAAGCACGAGCCTCAGCCGTTAGTTCAGACCTGTCACTGTTCCAAGTCCAGTCCGCCCTGCCTGCGTCTCGGTGGGGGTGGAACAACCCGCTGCTGGGCGTCTGGGAGCGAAGCAGCTAACTGCGAGATATTCTCGGGTACGCAGTAAAATCTCGAGAAACTCCCGGCATGACAGCGAGCTAGCCGGCTAGCTGCTCCCGTGCGACGCGATACCAGCTAACTACTTGAGCTAACTACCGCTGCGCTGCGCGAACGTTACGCTCGCGGAAAGTTCTTCCGCTTTCGTATTCCGTCCCGCGGCCGTCGTTCACCGCACTTGACGCGGCTCCAATTCAAGGAACTAAATAAGAAAAGTTTGAAATGTATTTTTAATTTCGCTCGGAGGAGGATAACCGATAATAGGAGGTCGTTAGGCGTGCCATAGCAGCAGGCTTGTCTCCTTCGCTGGTCGTCAATGTTTCCTTAAAGGAGCTCCGCCCCCTGTTTACCTGACGTCATCGGAATATGTACAAACCGGAAATGGATTCCGGTCTCACCCTGGTGCCTCCATGGTGAACTAGTAAACTTCTAAATATTGGAACAGATTATGTTTTTTTCTAACACATGAATTCATTAATTTGTCGTAAAATAAGGATTATAATAGAGTGTCGAGGTGAAGATGTTGCGTCCTCGAACGGAAGTGTGGTTACAAACGTGTGCGTGTATGTGTGCGTGTGTGCGTGCGTGCGTGTGCGTGAGGGCGTGTGCGTGTGTGTGTGTGTGTGTGCGTGTGTGTGTGTGTGCGTGTGTGTGTGTGTGTGTGTGTGTAAAAAATAAAAATGCAAGAGGATGAAGGGTGCAATGCAGTGATCTCCAACTGGACCGTTGCATCATTTTGTTTTTCTTATTATTATTTTCTCGTGGAAATTAGGGGACTTGTTACGATTCCTGTGGAATAGGAAACCAAAAGATGCTGTTGGAATCACAATGAATGACCCTCTAACCCAAAGATTCCTGGAACTTTGTGTTTGGAGTGGCTTCTCTCAGCATTGGGGAGATTTCTACCACAATGCCACTTCTAAGAAAATCTAACTTTCTCTGTGATTAATAATGATCAATAATAATTGCGTTACTATGCACCTCAACATACTGTACATGTGTTGAAATACCAAACAAAAATATCAAAGGAGAGAGAAACAAAGTGAATCATACTCATGAGCATCAGTTGCCTCTGATTATGTAATGTGGCCGAGCTGCCACAAGATGGTGCTAGGTGAAAAACATACAATGCAGGAGAGATTTTTGTTTTGTTCCCTTAATCCTCACAACCGTGCTTGCAGGATTGGGTGTTTTCAGCTTTGCCAGGTATGATGACCTTCTACAGCCTTCTCTACCTTCTTCCCTTTTTCCCCTGTGAAAGGTTATTTTTGGGGAGTTTTTCCTGATTCGATGTGAGGTCCTGGGACAGGGATGTCGTATGTGTACAGATTGTAAAGCCCTCTCCGGCAAATTTGTAATTTGTGATATTGGGCTATACAAAATAAACTGAATTGAATTGAATTGAAACCCTGCTGCTGCGATCCTGCAAGGCTTCTAACACACACGCTACACCACTCAATCAATGTGTGTACTCTTAACCTTTGAGTGGTCTTTTCAAACGTCCTCCATCCCTTTATTTGTTCAATAGTACTGATAAAAACACTCAATATAGCAGGTTGTTTTCTTTTTGTCAGAAAACTCTGATGAAAGATACTTCTTTAAAGACAATGACCCATGAGATTGGCTACATGTTTGGAATAAAGCATTGCCAGTGGTGTAGCTGTGTCATGCAGGGCTCCAACCACCTGGAGGAGTTTGATCGCAGACCGCTGGATTTCTGTCCCACCTGCCTTCGGAAGCTACAGGTCGCTATCTGTTTCATAATATCCAAAAGATACAAGGTAAAAAAAACATTTCTTCATAGAAAACAGACGATAAACCCAAATTCATCTATTTTTAATCGTTTACAGTTGACAATAACATACAGTATAGTAGTACAACCTAGTTATGAAACGACCACCATCATGACAATCTCTCATGACGTGTTGAATTTGAACTTCTGTATATTTCAGTTCCAGTAAGTACCAGTAGGTTTCTAAGAATCATCGACACAAATAGAATACATAAATGTGCTTTACACTTCTGTGGAAAAATATATATATATAAAAGTTTTTTGGGACATTTTCTCCCGTGTCATTTTGATTAAGGCTTGATTCCGTTCACAAAGTAAGGCAAAGACACAATTTAGATGCCTTTATGTTATTTTTTGTACATCCTATGGTCGACAGGCCTGACTGCACAGACCAGTCAGACATCCAGACCAGAGGAGCCTCTGCCTGTCAGTCGGTATTCCTCTTTTCCAAAACCACTGAAGCCTTTCAGACACCCAGACAGGTGCCTTGGCATACTGGGAAAAAGATAAACTATTGTTCTTATCTAGATAAAAAAAAGTAATTTTCCTACAACTCTGACATATTCATGGATACCATTTAAAATATGTGCTTAACATTTTTGCTGCTATTTGAATGCAAAACAAAATCCTAGTTTTTCTTGACTGACACACAATTTCAGGACCACTAGAGACTTAATAAGGTGTATATTGTATTGATTTAGAAAGGTCAAATGGCACTTGTGTTTCCAGGCAGAATGAAATGCTGAGTTCATTCTAATACGTTTTCAGAATCTAAATTATCTAAAGACGCAATATGTACATAAAATATGTATATGTTAAAGTATATCAAATCAAAATGATGAATGAGTTAGTTTTGAGTGGAAGTTTATTAAAAAAAAAACCTTAAACCTAATAAAGGGGTTCAGACTCACACATGTTCATGACAAAAAGAGCTTGATTTTGACATCTCATATAATATAACATTGTATTCTCAGCTTGCTGATAGTTTGATTAAAAATCAACACTTTTAATGACAATTTATGGCTTTCACAGCTACACTTGCATCACAGTTTGCCTGCCTCGTTATGGTATTGTTTGCCGGCAGTTATTAGTTCATCAAGTAATAGTAATAGTGTTACGTCTTGCCTCTGGAATATCTCAAACTGAGGCTCCTCCATTGAAGCCTCATAAGGCTATTATACACATGTCCTGCAGCTGTATCTGTGCGTTTAAGTTGACATTGGAAGCTTAACTCACTTAAAGCTAATTTAGCAGCCTAACTTTAAACATTTGTAAGAACATTGACTTTAGAAAAACACAGTTTGGTGCATTAGGCAGGTAAGGCACAACATGTTATGCAGTAAAAGTTCTAAAGAATGCGCTCAGATCGTAAACACTTTTGGTCTTTCTCTTTCTTGTGTCTCTGCAGCACTACCGCTGTAGTCTTTACCCTCATGTGGTGTGACTCTTTTATTACTCATATCCTATCTTATCAGCTCAGGCAAAACGTATAACGTCCTGGACGTCTCTCGTGGCCTCCGGCTGCACGTCTACTTCACAGCAATCCTGAGGACTGTCAGTTTTTTTGTCTGGGCTGTGCACTCCACCCAGTTCCTCAGAGTCCTCTTCCCTTTCATGATCGTCTTCAGGGCCTTTTAAGTTCTTCCTCCTACAGATTAATCCTTTCTTCGCACGTTTCACCCAACCCAGGAACAGGGCACTGATTCCCATGCCGACTGCACAGGAGTAGAAGGCTGATCCATAGTTCTGAGTCACATCCACCAGCACACCTGGGGATAGAGGAGAATTAAAAGAGGGCCTCCAACAAAACCACGAGGGGTACATCTCAGCCTGTGGAAATAGTTGCAAAGTGCCTCCTGAGGGGGCTGAGAAAATAACCCTGATTATGTGATGTTGCCAGGGTTATCTCACTTTGGGCTAGGAGACTAGATTTGTTTTGACAAACTGAAGGTGTGGAGTTTATGAGACACTTACAAGAAAAATCTGAACTGTCCTTGTGTGTTAAAAAGATAAAAGCGGCAGTAAAGTGAAACCATAGCCAGTATTTATAATACACGTATCACTGCAAGATGACTCTTACCTCCAAGTGGGGGTCCAGCCAGCCCAGCAAAGCTTTGTATGAACACATAGACTCCAGCAGCCGAAGACATCCTCTCTATGCCCACCACATCATCCTCAGCCAGCATGGGGATGTGGCTGCATGCTATGGTTCCCATAAAGAACCCATATACAGAGGAGCACACAGCCAGGCCGTAGAACTCCGTAGCTAAAGTAAATCCAACCAGATCCGCCGTCATTGCAATCACACATGCCAGAAGCACATACAGCTTCTTCTTCCTGAACCGCTCCCGTGACAGAATCCACCCGATGGAGCATCGGCCAAAGATTTCAGCCACCGCCATGGCGGAGAGCATGTAGGTGGCGAAGTCCCGGCCCACACCTCGACTCACACTCAGCTCGATGATGTAGAGTTGAGGGGCGAAGAAGCCGAGCGTAGCGAACAGCCCGAACAGAGAATAGAGAATGAAGCTGCACTCTCTGAGGACGGAGAAATCTAGAAGTTTTGACTTCTTTGCAGATGGCTTTTCATCACCGGATTTCATTTCCCCATCTTTCATTACTGGTTTCTCTGCATCTTCGCTGTTTTTCTCCTCCATTTCAAATTCTCTAATCTCTGCCATAATGTTTCCCGCAGATTTCCGTGCGTCTTTGTGCAGTAAGGTCTTCTCCTCTGGGCTGCTGTCATCTAGGCCCTTTAGAGACTGGACACCAGAAACCCCAGTGATCTCAGAGCCTCTGGTTGGGTCATTGTCTGGACTATGGGAGAGTTGTTGTGCTTGTGAGGTATTGTTTATTATAGAGTCCTCTGGGTTTGTGCCCTCCGCAATTTCTGATGTACAGAGAGCTTCTAGTTCCTTGGAGGACACTGCGTTAGTCTCAATCTCATGGGTGGATCTGGGTTTGATAACGATTGGCCGAAGCAGAGCACCACAGATGATTATGATGCTCTGCAAAGCTCCCATCACTGCCATGCTATGTCGCCAGCCAATATGGTCCCTCAATGTAGAAAAGGCTGAGGGGCAAGAGGAGGTATTAAGTGAGTATTCATCAATAAAATAGCATACACAATGAGGTCATACGTGTGGAGGGTTCGCGATGTGACAGACTGTTCTGGAAATGCCCAAAAGAAACAGAGGACATGGTTCCTTGGTACCTGGGCCCCATTCCTCGTACCTGGCTAACTGAGTTAGCCGGATCATTTTCAGGATAAGATTACATAAGACAGGCTTTTCGGTTCGTCAAAGCAAGTTTGGCAAAATCACCATAGCAACACATCCAAAAACTTGAAACTGCTCCCGCGCAGGCTAACTTAAGTTAGGTGGATAAGCTGGCAGCTCCCTTCCTCAGAGATCCCATTGATGAAGGAGTGATAATAGTTAGATTAGCGTTTTATAGGGAGAGAGTTCAAGATCGCCAAGATCCGTTATCACGTCCTGATGACTTCCTATACGAACGCTATCGATTCTGCCCTCATTTATTTACAGACCTTCTCAAGCCATGAAATCGCCCTCTGGCCCAAACGAGCCAGATGTTGTCAATCGAAAAGTCTTTCACAGCATTAATGTGCAGGTACTTATGGCATAATTTTCCTTAAATTACATTGCTATAAAAACAATCAGATGTCTTTGACAATAGGGTTCATGGACCTTGCAATGCCTGCTGGAGGCTAATCATGTACTGTACGATATCCATGACCTGACCGTAATTCATCTTAGGTGATCTGTGACTCCTCCTGCTTCATAACAAATGTTGGGGCCAAATGATCGGGCTCCGTCCACGACTCCAGAATATTGTAGAACATCATTAAGGTGGACTCATGAGAAGAAGAGAGAGAATCACACATAATGTTTCTTTTCACTGCTTCAATTGATTGAATTTCTGATTATGAATAATAGATACATACATACATAATGATCCGCACACATATATTCTAACTCCTAGTTCTATATGGTCATCTACACATACATATATATACACATATATAGTACATGATACATAAGCGCATACAATACATATATCCTCATAAGTATAATTTGTATCAATTAGATACTCTTTGGGCTTGTTTTGATCTACTTATTATATAATAGATCATTATTATAATAGATCATTATTTTAGATCTCATTGGATGATGCCATTAAGCCAACTGCCAGCATGCACATTTAAAGAAATATAATTGGATGGATTGGGGCGATGAGGCACTTAAAATTAGCCGATACATTTTCCCAACACTTATGCTGCGTTCACACCAAAAGCGTTGCGAGTAGATTTCATGAACGTCAATGCACAGACGAATGGATGTGAATAAAGCACATTTTCATCCAGTTATCCAGACGTAGTCGGTGAAAGTTACCGAGCTGTGTGAGCTTACGTGTGATGTTATCTATATGTATATATATATATATATATATCTATATATATATATATATAGATATATCTATATCTATATATATACATACACATACATACATATATGATATTAATGTTATGAACCCAAACACGAGGGCATTAGATGTTCCCACGTTTGTGGGATTTACACAACAAGTATAAAGCAGAAATACTGGTTATTTCATCCATGGTGGATGGCGGAAATTATAACTGTTTCCACAGAGATAAGCCACGCCCCCTCTCCAGCATGAATGAAGTGAATGAATAAACCACAAATAGTCGGGCGATTAAAGCGTTGTGAATATTCATGTGAGCGCAGCATGCTTCTTGTCTAGCCCTCACAGCGGTGGCAGTGTTAGATGTTAACATGATTATGGTCTGGAATTCCTCATATACGTTCATGATCATCTCCTGCTCCTCAGCGGAGAAAAAGAGGCTCTTCCTTTCAGTTTATTTGCCTTTGTGCTGTTAGAAAATCATGCTTTCGGTGATCGACGCTTCCCCCTTTTGAAGTAGGACGGGAACGCGCAACTATCCTGAGTACTGATTGTTTGAGCACGGGTCAGCCTTTGAGAAACCGAGATAGCCTGATTTCAATCATCGGGTGGATAATAGGACATTTGATCGACTTAGTTGAACCACGTACGAGGAATGTGGCCCTGTTCTTTGCTCTTAGTTCCCACTATAGGCTTTGAAACAGGTAAATATTGCATAGTCAGATTTTTTACGGCTAAATAGTTTCCTCGAACAGCTGGGCATTGGTATTTATCAAATAACAGGAATAAAGTGTGTATTTGTTGTGTACTTTTTATTAGTATGTGGGATTAACTCAAATCAAACTACAGTTCCCATGTTCATGTTAAGTAAGAAAAATGTCAGTCCAAGTGTGGCTATTTAAGTGTTTTTAATAGTTTTTGGACAACTACACAGATTACTTGTTAGTGGAATCAATTGATGGTCAGTTTCATCTTTTTTTTGGTCATTTTTGACAGTAAGAAAAAAAATTATAATATTGCCTAAACTTAACATTTAAGATGGCATCTGAATCTTCTAATACAAATATGTCTTTACACATTTTATTTCAAACCCGTTGCTTACGTTTTCCTATCACTAAATAAGTTGTAGAGGTCACCCTGCCTTAAAGAGTTGCAAACTCCAGAACAACTAAAAAAAACAAATTGATCACATTGCTTTCCTTATAAAACATCCGTGGAGGGCCGTTGCACTTACCTGGTGCGAGGGCAAACATGGACAGGGACTCTCCAGTGGAGGCCACGGCTGTGACCAGAGACCGTCGACGTGTGAAATACTGGGAAAGGATGGTCACGGTGGGCAGGAAGGTCAGACAGTAGCCCAGACCTGCAGTGGAAAAGATTCAAGCTTGTATATTGTAATTCAGATAGACAAGCTGCTAAAAAACAAACTCAAACAATATTAGCTTAATGTGCTGTTCAAATAGGAAGACAAGGGAAGAAGAAAGCAATTAAATACCTGCAATTAAACCATAGGTGATGTACATTTGATTGATGGAGCTGGTAAAGCTGGTTGCAATGGTACCGGATGCAATAAGTAATCCTCCAATCATTACAACAAGTTGGAACCCAAAGCGGTTCGTCATCACTGCGGAGAGAGGACCTGAGGCCCCATTAAAAGTTGTTTAGTGTAGACAGCGGAACAGTAATTCTCACAAATTCATGATCATTTTCAATCTATAGTCTGTTCTTTACTTGGTTGCTCCCACATAACCCGATCAGCTGTACTCACCATTAAAGGTCATGACAAACACGCAGATGGAGACAATCCAGGAGACCCGACTGTTGGTCTCTCCAAACTCGTCCATCAGGTCCTGGAGGAAGATGCCAAAGATCTTAATGGTACCATAGGTGAAAGCCCCCACCAAGAAGAAGGCCACAGCAACCACCCATCCCCAGCCTCCGTCAGGGGCTTCTGTGTACACATTGGGCCCCAAGAAACGTGTCCCCTTCATTCCACACAGTGCCATGTCCTGTAAAGAGAAATTACAGTTTTAGTGACTGGTAGAGTGAAGATGAAATTGTAAATATCCTAAATAAAAAAGCCCAATACACACAAATGGTGTCATTTTTCCTAGGAAGAACAAAGTTATGGATATCTGTAATTAGAATTTCCGTATAGGAAAGATGTCAGTGTGGATATCTGAAATACTTTTTGATTACAGATATTTGCAATTATTTTCACTCCTGATGTTAAATGTCAAAACGGCCACTTAAGGTCCACTTAAACTTGTCAAGATTTAAATAGTTTTTGAAATATATAAATATCTCTAAATCTTCAAATACAATTTCTACTCTTAACAATGTTATTGTGAATATCTTTAATTACAATTATGACAATTAACAATACCATTTTGACAAGGATAAATGTAATTATGGAAATCTAAAATGTAATTACAGATAGCAGGACAATGTATTAACTTTATTTCCATAATTAAGAGGGGGGGCTAATGTTAAATAGTCCCAGACGTCACGCGCGGCGGCTGACGCCATGCTCAGTGCGGCGACTATAACTAAATACACACTTCGTAAGTACTTGCATGTCTGTTTGAGCCATGTATTTAATCTCCGTGCCGCCATGAACAGTGTTTTACTCACTCGAACATACTGGTGTGTATCGAAGCGGCGCGTGTTAATCGGGTCTCACCTCCGTGGAGCTGTTTCAGAGCCAAGAGACGTTATTAATCCTCAATTCGCTCGACTATTCATGCTGTCTTCCTCCTCGTGTCTCGCGCAGCTACCAATGAACTTTCCGACACATTCGCACGCGCGTACGTTCTGCAAACACGCACACGTGGGGAAGAACACACTCAAAGGCGCGTAACACGCTGTGCCGGACACAACGGGCTCTCGTTCTCGGACCCCCTTCCCTGGAAGTGTGCTTGGAGGGGTGAGGGGTTTACGAGATCGGGTTACCGGGTGTTCTCCCCCACAGTCCCCAGGGACAGGTCTGAGTTCACGGCTGGTGCGGGAGAGACTGGCCCAGTCCCAATGTCCCCCCTAAAAGCCCTCAGACCCTGAACCCTCAGGGCTTACTGAAGTCACCTGGTAAATGCAGCACGTGTGAGAGACTGAGAGCTTGAAATGGTGTAAATATGAATGAGACAACACTTTGCAACATATCACGTGACCATGACTCGTTTGACTTGTTTTTGTCCAAACAGCTTCAATAACAAAACGAAATGTTTGATGAATAAATCTGTGTAAAAATATAATTATATATATATGTATATATATATATATATATATATATATATATATATATATATATATATATATGTATATATATATATATATATATATATATATATGTATATATATATATATATGTATATATATATATATATATATATATGTATATATATATATATATATATATGTGTGTGTGTATATATATATATATACACATATATATATGTATATATATATATATATATTTATGTATATATATATGTATATATATATGTATATATATATATATGTATATATATATATATATATATATATTTATTTCATGTGTTTTCATGTTCAGTCTTTAATCTTTAATGTTGTTGTGTAAATGTAATTTATCGGCCTGAACACCCATGTGCCGTACTCTTTGTTACCATTTCTTTTACGTCTCCATTCTTCCATTGGTAACTGCGTGTTTAACGTTACATTGTAATGAATTGTGGGTAATTCCCTTAGGCAAAGTCGGCATCTAATGCTGTCTTATGGAAAGGATTCATAAAGGGCTCAAAATGGGTCTGCCGGAGAGCCCTCAAACACTCGACGATGTGACAGTGGGACAGCCCTCAACTCTCAAGGACTTAGCAGGAGCGCGCCTCAAAGTCCGTGAGTCCGTAAGGGTGGAGATTGGCATTGGGCCACTCTATTCGGCCTCGGTTCATTGTCCAAAACGCCCACTCCACAACCTCCCCACACCTTGATTATCCCTCCACGGTCTGACTGGAGGAATGACAGCAATCTCTCTAAAGTGACCATCAAATGTAGACCTTTTCTGCAGACCGTTTGCGTCTTTCAATTGTATGTGCTGATATCTCTCTGTTTTTTGTGCATGTTAACAAGGTTATAGGAAGAAATTGATTTAAGGCAGGAAAGCATGGTTGTATTTATCTTAATCCCTGTTTACAAGCTTGTTTATTGTTTCCATGGTATAATACAGCAATTATTTTTAAGTGTTTAAATTGTGTGCTCACTTTATGACCTCCCCTCACTGACCATTGCAGATCTTTACCCAAAATGGTGGAGGGTTCACCCCGTTGCTTTTGTTTGGGATGCTGATGTGTGGTCTGCTGCTCCACACGGGGTCCCGACATGGAGCCAGTGTGAACACGCCCAGTAAGAAGCCCAATTTTATCATCATACTGGCAGATGATATTGGCTGGGGTGACCTGGATGCTTACCAGCCTGCAGAGAAGGCCAACAACACGCCGTACCTCACCCTGATGGCGGAGCAAGGACTAAGGTCGATAACTCATTCCTTAATTCTGATGTATTAAGTAGCTCTACATTTCATTTAATATTCTCAAAGTCCGGTGTAAATCCCGTGACCCCAACCTCTCTAAAAGTATCCTTAAAAATATCCTCACTTCTTCCAGATTGACAGACTTCCATTCTCCTGCCTCCACCTGCTCCCCATCCCGCGCTGCCATCCTGACAGGCCGATATGGCCTGAGAAATGGCGTGACTCATAACTTTGCTGTGAGCTCTGCGGCCGGTCTGCCTCTGTCTGAAGTCACCTTGCCCCACCTCCTACAGACAGCGGGGTATTACACCGCCATGATTGGGAAATGGCACCTCGGCCACAATGGACCATATGGTCCAACTAACAGAGGTAATTGGGAGCTTGGTATTTCCATTGCCTACAGAAATGGACAAATCAAAATTCAACACAAATAAACCCGATTACCATCCATTGTTAGCTATGTTTTGTTTGTCACCTCGTGGGTATCCTTTTGTAAAAATGTGTGATGTCTCTTTGGCAGGCTTTGACTACTACCTTGGTATTCCCTACAGTAATGACATGGGCTGCACTGACATACCCGGGTATAATTTGCCACAGTGTCCTCCCTGTGACTCATCTGGACCTCAGGTGATCAGGTGTGTCTGTGCTCCATACCTCAACAAATATGACAACTCAGGCCATAATGGATTTCATTTATCTTTATTTGAAAGGGCAGTTGCAATTTCACATATTTCCAATATTGGGCATGAAACTCAGAGAGATCACTAATGTTCAACTCCCTAGTTGGGGTTTTACTCCCTAGTTGGGATTTTACATGAACAGTGCAATTAAATATAGAGCTTTCTATATCATAAAAACACAATATAATATACTGTGGACACATTTAAATATACATCACACAATACCAATACCACAATACATGTTGGTCAGCTGCATTTTTATTTACCTGTCTACATTCGGATAGCATATTTTAAGAGAAACTAACGGTTATTGTTTTTGCTGATTTACAAGATCATGCAAAAATGTAATCATAAACCTTTCATATCAAAGTAAAACGTAATGTGGCGAATGCACAACTGTTATGTCTAATACATTGGGAGTCATAACCAGCTTATTATTTACCAAACACAATATGGTACACGTATGGTAAATAGTGCAAAGTGCTTCCTGTCTGATCAGGCCACACTATGCCTACCCTATGCCTTTCTAACTAGTTCCAAAACCTGTAATCACTCGTAACATATACCAAGTATCGTGTTATTATTCTCCATTGTTCCCATGCTTTAGATTGAAGAGGAGTGTACATGGAGGCTGCTATTCCACAGTGGGCCTTCCTCTGATTGAAAACAGCAGTATTGTGGAGCAGCCGCTTGACCTGTGGACCCTAACGGAGCAATACAAATCTGCTGCGACCAGGATTATACACAATGCAAGGTACAGTACGGCTGCAAAAAAACACGATGCATTAAGACATTTATATCAGACTGCTGACGCGTGTGACATTTATAAAAGACATTTGAATTTGACACAAATGTATCTCCTCTCTTTCTCATATTTCCTAAATACAGTCTGTGGAGTAACAGGGATGCATGTTTGTGTGTGTGATCTGTCAACATCATGTTACTATGATATACTGTTTCATAGTGCCTCCATACAGATGATTGTATAAATCACAAGGCGTGAGCTCACCTTGTATTCAACCTAATTATGCAACCTGGGTGTTTAATTAAGCCAGGGCTCAACAATTAGGACTGCCCGTTGGCCTGGGGCTAGGAAAATGCCACATCGGTTAATTAAATCCAGCAACTCACTTCAGCATTTCACAACATGTGTTTACTTGGGTGGCTAGAGGATATGGGTGAAACTCCTGATTCATTCACTCAAATAAAGGGATAAATACACAAATAAAGCTTATTTGATAACCGCTAATAAATAAAACAATTTGTCTAGAGGCAAGTAAAAATGTACTTTATGAAAATAGGTTTCTGACCTACTTTGTGTCAGTATGTCGTCCACAGATCAGCAGCTGACGATACCTAGTCCGTCAGTGTAAATGAGGACAAAAGGTTTCTTAAAAAGTCCACGAAACTCTCGTCTCCAATGTCACGCGAGATATTGGTAGCCTGATCATTAATCATAGCCGAGTCTTTTTTTTTTTCTGCAGCTGTTATCAGTAAACAGACCTGAGTAGTTTGAGATTATTACCTGTGTTTAATTTAGGGAAACACAAGGAAGGAAGATCAGCAGCATTTATAACCCCCTGAAGTGCAATGGTATGGCTTCTCTTTTTTTACTGGTTTTGGAAGATACTGGAGTTTTATTCCTATTTGTCGATACCCAAAAGATTACGTAATGCCAGTATGAAGCTTAGGAAGTTTAGTTCCTTAATATAAAGCTGTTGATCTGGATAACCTGCCAATACAGGTTTTGTGAAGCTTGTTTTTTGTGTTTGTATGCGTCACGGGCTGTCTGGAAGGCAAAGCTCTCCATTTACTGGTCGGTCTACGTTCCAACCCTCACCTATGGTCACGAACTCTGGGTCGTGACCGAAAAAAACGAGATCTCGGATACAAGCGGCCGAAATGAGCTTCCTCCGTAGGGTGGCCGGGCTCAGCCTTAGAGATAGGGTAAGGAGCTCGGACATCAGGGGGGAGCTTGGAGTCGAGTCGCTGCTCCTTCGTGTCGAAAGGAGTCAGCTGAGGTGGTTCGGGCATCTAGTCAGGATGCCTCCTGGACGCCTCCCATTAGAGGTTTTCCGGGCACGTCCAACTGGTAGGAGGCCCCGGGGAAGACCGAGGACACGCTGGAGGGATTATATCTCCCGGCTGGCCTTGGAACGCCTTTGGGATCCCCCAGAATGAGCTGGAAAGTGCTGCGGGTGAGAGGGAAGCCTGGGTCGGCCTGCTGAACCTGCTGCCACCGCGACCCGACCCCGGATAAGCGGCTGATAATGGATGGATGGATGGACGGGCTGTCTGGGTGGGGCAGTGCAAGAGAGCTGGAAAAACAGGGACAATCAGAAGGTTTAAAACAAAGAGGACGGTTTATTGTCACGGGCAACTCGGGTGACTCATTTAAACCAACATTTAAAAAAAAGTCCATCAATAAACATAAAGCGTCCCGGAGGAGAAAGTGGTTCCTTAAACAAAAAAAACTTAACACAGGAAAGTCCAGGTTAGGGTGTCCTCCTCTTCGTAGTCCTCTGTTCTCCTTTTCTTCTCATGGATGTCCCAGCTCCCCTCTGTCTTTTATGAAGCTCCCAGCCCTGCCTCAATTAGGTGCCTGCAGCTGGGTAAGTGAGGCACTCTGGGAGATGTAGTGTCGGCAACAGCGGCCATTTGTGGTATGGCCACTGATCATGAGTGGGAATAAGATAAGATAAGATATTACTTTATTCATCCCCAGGGGGAAATTTCGTGAAGCAGTAGCAAACATGTTACATATATACAATACAATAAAAGTTTTGCCTTGCACAGGGAACTGAACGCTGCTTTCATTTCCCTTTCCCCAGAACTGAACGCTGCTTTCTTCTTATTAAGAAGTGCTTTCAGATCACTGGTGATCCACGACTTGTTGTTCGGGAATATATGTTGTGTGTGTGTTTTGCAGGGACAGGAGGAGGGCAAGTACACCCTGTTGATTGCAGCTGTCTGGCAACTTGCCTTCATTACAGGGTCATGTGAACTGTTCAATAGCCAACAGTGTACTCAGTGTTTAAAACGTAACTAGAATGTGGCTTGGGCATATTTCTGATCCCAGTTAAACACTAGTAGTAATTACTTTGTTTTAACCTCTTTGAAATTATATTTGGCAATTATGGTTGTTTTCTAATTTCTGTTTTTTACAGGTTTAATTCAGATTTCATTTAAATTGGGCCATGCACTGTATTAGAGTTTAAAAGTATTGAGTTAAGTTCAAATTAAGAACAATATATATGTGTGTGTGTGTGTGTGTGTGTATGTATATATATATATATATATATATATATATATATATTAATCTCTCTCACTCACTCACTCACTCTCTTACTCACTCACACACACACACACACACATCCGGAAAGTATTCACAGCGATTCACTTTTTCCACATTTTGTTATGTTACAGCCTTATTCAAAAATGGATTAAATTCATTATTTTCCTCAACATTCTACACACAACAACCCCTAATGACAAAGTGAAAACTGTTTTTTGCAAATCTATTAAAATAAAGAACGAAAACACAACATGTACATAAGTATTCACAGCCTTTGCTCAATACTTTGTTGAAGCACCCTTGAGCAATTACAGCCTCAAGTCTTCTTGGGTATGATTCCACAAGCTTGGCACATCTATTTCTGGGCAGCTTCTCCCATTCTTCTTTGCACACAATGAGTAATTCAATATTCAGGAAAAAGAGACAGTCGTATGTTCACACCAATAAACGACTGAAAATATAAAACGTTAATTAGTGGAGCATAGTTATATTGATAGAAAATTGGTTAAAAACTACACATTTACTATTTGTTTGCCCCCATGAACTTTAAAGTAGGAAACCTTCTTCAGTGATCTATGAATGGCACACAGAATATTTTCCAACATGATTGAATCCACAAAACATACTTCAGTTAATTTTTCAGCAGTGTACTGCAAAATGTCTAAATGCCATGTTGTGGGTGCCAGTATCATATGTATGCAAGCCACTAAACATTAGCAAATAAGAAATATATAGTTATTGCTTTATGTTGTACAAATCATTGAAGTTCCCATTATTGATTGTCTCTGCAGCAAGCGAGGACAGCCCTATCTCCTCTACATAGCGCCTGGCTCACATGCATGATCCCCTGGCCCCTCCGCTCCTCCCAGATGCCTCCGCCACCAGCCGTCGCCCAGACGACAGTGAAGTGTACACTGCAAGCCTGCGAGAGATGGACAGCCTGGTGGGGGCAGTAAAGAGCACATCCGATGCCACAGACAAAGACAACACTCTCATCTGGTTCACTGGTTAGTCTGCTGGATGGATTATGTCTGCTCTCCCACACTACCAGTGTCATAGCTATTCTGGAAATAGTCGCAAACACACTCTTATGTGTGTGCGTTGTGTCTAGGTGACAACGGTCCCTTGGAAAAGAAGTGCCGGTATGCAGGAAATGTGGGACCTTTCGTGGGAAAGTGGCAGACCAGCAGAGGTATGATGAAAATAAACATCCTGAGAAATTGGAAACTCCTTTCATGCATGCTTTATGAAGGAGATTGATACTGTATAGATTATATTTTGCTTGTGTGTTAGGTGGAGGCTCAGCTAAGCAGACCACCTGGGAGGGAGGTCACAGGGTGCCAACAGTGGCTTATTGGCCTGGGAGGATCCCTGCAAACACCACCAACTCAGCCCTGCTCAGGTACTTCCATTTGACCAGTAAGCAGAGACTAAATCCATCAAATACATTACATTATGTTTGCTGAAATTGATTGGATACCAAAAATAAATTCCACCAGCCGCCACTTACAATAAGTGCATTCAACCACGAGTACAAACCATTTCTTCAAGAAAGCCAAACTACAAAATATCATAAGTAAGTGCCATTCAAGTGCTACTGACGTGCTAATCTGGTTTTATTCAAGGTATAGTTGGAAAAGATGTGTTTTTTAGTTTCTGACAGAAGATGTAGAGACTTTCTGCTGTCCTGATGTCAGTGGGGAGCTCATTCCACTAATGAGGAGTCGGGACAGCAAATTCTGTCGAGTGTTTAGCTCGCAGTGACCGAGTCACAAGTTGATTGGTAGATGCGGAGTGAACGGGCTGGGATGTAAGGTCTGACCATGTCCTGCATGTAGACTGGACCCGATCTGTTCGCAGCACGGTATGCAAGTACCAATGTTTCTCTCGACTCGACTACTGCGACTCCTTCCTTTCCGGCATAAATCAAAAATCCATCTCCCGCCTCCAACTAGTCCAGAATGCAGCAGCTCGGCTTCACATGACTCCAGTCCTGGCCTCTCTCCACTGGCTCCCTGTTAGTTTTAGAATTGATTTTAAGATTTTGCTGCTCACTTTTAAAGCACGCCTGGGTCTGGCCCCAAGCTACATCATTGAAATGTTAGCCCATATGAGCCAGCTCGCAGCCTTAGATCCTCCGGTGGGGCCCTTCAAGGCCCTTCAAGGCTCTTCAAGGCCCTTCAAGGCCCTTTTGGGCATTCCAAAGTCAAGGCTTAAATCAAAGGGTGACCGTGGCTTTTGCCATCAGAGCCCCTCGACTTTGGAACGACCTACCTGAGGGGATAAGACTAGCAGAATCAGTAGCTTCTTTTAAATCACTTCTTAAAACCCATTTTTATAGAACTGCTTTTAAGTGATTGTCGTCCTTTTATGCAGTTTCCCCTTGTTTCCCCTATTTAGTTTGTCTGTTCTGCTTTATTTGTATTTGTAATTTTCTATTCCTCTATTGTGTTCATTTGCCTCATGTATTTCTGAAATGTTTACTTGTATTGATGTTATGTTTTTACCGTGCTTATATGTAGAGCACTTTGTAAACTCTGTTTTTAAAGGTGCTATATAAATAAATGTATTATTATTATTATTATTATTATTATTATTATGTACCTACAGGAACGTGTTGTCGCAGTAATGTCGGCAGTCAGGGAGAGTTGACTGTCAAGTGTCACACCGAGGTTCCTGGCAGTCGGGGTCGAGTCAACACAGAGTTGAAGGGAATGGTCTGGTCGTGGGTAGGAGAGCCTTTTCCTGGAAGGAAAAGTAGTTCAGTCTTGTCCAGGTTCATTTTCAGGTGGTGTCCAGACCTCCACTGCGAGATGTCAGTCAGACAGGCAGAGATTCGTGCTGCTACCTGTGTTTCTGATTGGGGAAACGAGAGGATCAGTTGGGTGTCGTCAGCATAGCTGTGGTAGGAGAAGCCATGCGAGCGAATGACAGAGCCGAGAGAGTTGGTGTACAGAGAGAAGAGGAGAGGACCCAGAACTGAGCCTTGAGGGACCCCAGTAGTGAGAGGACAAGGCTCAGACACAGATCCTCTCCAGGTTACCCGGTAAGTGCGGTTGTTGAGGTAGGATGAGAAAAGGGAGAGAGCAGTGCCTGAGATACCCATGTCCTTGATCCTATGTTTAGTTTTTACCTCGGGACTCAGTGTTTCCTAGATATGATGGACCCAATTCTGTTGACTGAAGCATAGTTCTCTGAGCAGGAAGATGCATTGAGAGACATTTTAACTATGCTAAACAGGATGGTAATGTCGGTCGGTCCTCTACTTTTTTCCAGACTGAAACTTGCATTTTTTTGTCTTTTATTTAAATATGTTCACAACTATTGGATGGATTGCCATGAAACTTGGCAACTCGGAGAGGATGAATCGTGGCTTTGGTGATTCCAGCACTTTTCATCTCGTGCCACCAGCAGGTCAAAGATGTCAAATTAAGACTGCATGATGCAAAACAATCTCCTCCTCTCCTTTTGCAGTGGAATGGATATCTTCCCAACCCTTCTGTCCTTGGCAGAGGTAACTCCCCCCTCAGATAGACGTTACGATGGCATTGACGTCACGAATATCTTCCTGCACGGTGATAAGACTGGTCATGAGGTTTGTTTTCAGTCTTCCTTTGTTTGTATAAATAATTCCCCTGTATTGTCAGTGGGGGTCGTGGATTAGGATTCTCGTTGCGGACACAAGTTCTTCTCTTCTTTCTTGTAGTTTCTGTTCCACCCGAACAGTGGCGCTGCGGGGAGGTTTGGTGACCTGCAGACAGTTCGAACAGAGACGCACAAAGCGTTCTACATCACAGGTACGCAATGTGTCCACAGGACAAAAAACAATCTACATTACAGTCAGTGCTCATTATCGTGTGTCTGCAGCGCTGCTTGTTATGTTAGACACATATCCTCTTTTCTTTGCAGGTGCAGCTGAGGCGTGTGGCGGTGCAACAGGAATGGAGCAACTCCATGACCCGCCGTTGATATTTGACCTGGAGCGCGACGAGGCGGAGGAAACACCCCTGGATGTCGAGACACCTGAATACCAGGCGATAGCCGAGAGGGTCGTCCGCGGGAGGGAGAAGTTGTTATGGGGACATTGCCACCGACAAGTCTGTGTCCACAGCAGACTACAGCACAGACACATCCGCCGCGCCCTGCTGTGACCCAACACAGGCGGTGTGCCGCTGCCACCCACTAGGCTGAGGGGCGGGGAAACCACACACAACACACACACACACAGGCACACACACTGAAAGAGTGAAAGAGAAGCACACTGTCAACGCAAACCGGCCTAGAGACAAACATCTTCTTTTGATGTGCTCAGCTTTTGTTTGCAAAGAGTTGCAGGCGGCTGCACTTTGACCAGTTGTGAGATCAACACATTTAAAAAAGATATATCAGACAGTAAAGACAAAACTACAATTTATAAATCCATTTGTTGCAGTGTAATTAAATTAATTAATGCTTGTTAATGTCCATAGCTTTATTATTATTATTATTATTATTATTATTTGTTGGATATTTGAGATTTATCAAAGGATATAAACAGTGTCCAACATAAATGATGCTATTTAAAAAATAAAATAAAAAATAGAAACGTGCAGAGGTTGAATCACTTCTCAGCTTTAATAAGTCTCTGGTGTCAATGTCCAGTATTAAACAGCTCAATGCAGCGTACAGGTGTCCTAGCAGCGCCACCTTTTGGCAAATCAAATGGTATTACCATGTTACTTATAACAGTACTATATAAAAATGTTATATATACATTATACACACAATAAAAATACTCAAAATATATTTACGCATGGTAGGTCTATGCGTTGATGTGTAATACTTCAAACATTTTGCAAAAGAATATTTCAAACATCAAAGTAAAAATGACTTGCATGTTGATATACTATTTTCAGCATCATTTATAGTAAATAAAAATATCAGGATATCACTGAAATTCAAGGACCTGTAGCTTTTGCCGTGTACAGCTTCCCCATCAAGTTTTTCACAGTTAGCTGATTTCTCCACATATTGTTTTCAGGTTACATTTGTGACTCTGCAGGTGTTTAGTCTCATCTACTGATACCATAATTAGTATGACAGCTGCATCTGCAAGTCATATTATAGTGACTGCATGTATCCTGATTTAAATAGTGTATCATGCTTCCCACATGATTTCCTTCTTGAGTGAACTACTGCCCCTCTTTATTGAGGTGTGACACATTTAATGCCCATTGATAACATCCATCAGGCCTGACAACACAGTCCTTATTATATACTTTCAGGTGCTTATTTCTAAGACTTGGAAGTGACAAAAAACAAGAAATGATCTTCAAAGAGTTGATTCATTTCATATTGTATTTATATTATTATCTGCACTTAGAAGCTGCTAAAATGACCTTTCAGGTGACCTCTCAGGTGAAGCATTTTTGTGAATCTTGCCCATGGTTACTTCAAAATGGCTGCAGGCCAGGCCTGCCTGTTGTCTCCTCTACTGCCATAGTATATTCAGTCTGCTCAAGTTCATATACATATACATCTGATTGCTAATATGATAATATTATGCAACAATAACACCACTGTGTTCCATTATTAAAATAACAAGTTGTTAAAGGCGTAACATGGGAGTTAACAGTGGGACTCTTGGACAGTCTTTCAATCTGTCTAATATTTGATTCCTTGCAAAACGTAGAGAGGGACGCAGAAGACAGAAACACCTAGGAAGGCCGGGTGCACGTGGAAGGTGGGTGTGTCGCCATGTCTCAACAGAGGGAATGTTTTGGTCCAACTTCCTGCTTGAAAACAGTCTGATTGTTATGCAGGTTTTGGATTGGATGTTTTCATGAGAGAAAGATTTGGTCAATTACTCTGGTTGCCGAATGGAGGGAACTCGTTCTCGTCGTCCAGGCAGACGGGGCCCTCGGCAAACTCGTGCTCTGGGATGACATCACCCTTCTCGACTCCACCGTCCTCAGAGTAACCTGGGAAGAGACGGAGGAGGAAGAGAAGGTCTTTGTGACCAGGAGCCATTTGAGAAGTTTTGAGGAAACCATTTCTAAGATTAACAACTAATTTGAAGAAACATATATTACTTTGCAGCATCTCCATGTTTAAAGCAAATTTCTGGAGTTGCATAACAATATTTAACACTTCAAAACATATAGTACGAACAGCTAGAGTAATAGAGTGCACAGTAGGGTTTAAGAAGTAACTCATACCTATCCAGTTAAATGTTTTGATTAGGAATACTGTACCCGTGAGAGTGGTGGAGGAGGGCGGGGTTGAAGGGAGAGCCACAGTGGCAGCGTACGATTGGCTGGCTGGTTGGGGAGAGACATCCTCTGGATTCTCCTCTGCCTTCTGTTTCTACCTGCTCCTCGCTGGAGTCAAACATCCTGCACGGACAGAGAAGACAAAGACGTAACGACAGCGTAGCACCCAACTCACCGGGAGAAAACAAGCTTAAACCAAAGCCACACCGTGTTTACATGTCGACATTAATGCCCGATGCAGCTCACTAAGACGTACACACACCTGTGTTTCTGGATCTGGACGCACTCGCCACCATCCTGTGGATCCACATTATAAATGTAGAGACACCCGTCTGAGGACGCCACCAGCAGGCGAGGGAGCTTCTGAATCCTGACAAACATAACATACACACACACACACACACACACACTGTGTATTCACAACACATAGACACACCTCTTGAAAAACATCCCTCTCTCGTCATGCTGGGCCTTACGTAGCGAGGGCGCTGATGTTCTTGAGGCCGAACATGTTGAGTCGCACTGTGGCGAAGGCTCTGTCCTGATGCATCATGTCGGACACCTGGCTGGGCAAGTAGGTGCTGGCTGCTGTGAACATTTTGCCCATGTATGCCGACCATGTAGGAGACTCCTCGTCTAGACTGGAAGGAAACCACGTGGGTCAGAGTTAATGGTGCCAACAGGAGGTAATCACCACTGGAGACATTCAGATTTCTTTCTGCAACGCTGGATTTTACATACTAAGATACTCGGTTGAAAGTCATAGAAAAACTAATGGATTGCTTTACATCTGAAATACAGCAGAGGGTGCTGGTCCTTTCATGCACTGTCCTTTTCTGAACTATGCAAGGTTCAGAAAAGGACAGTGCAGACTTCTAATACAGAGGAATCACTTGTTACTGTAAGACTGGAACATTTCACCAGAGAGTTTTTATTTTTAAGTCTGCAAATAACAGGCTTTATTTTGATCTGGGTGAAAGAACCAGCTTTATTACACATATCTAAGTTAGTCTTAGCTGGTTAGTTAAAACAAAGCAGTGAATTATCAAACAAGTAGAAACAAACCGTGTGTGTGTGTGTGTGTGTGTGTGTGTTTACCTTGGGCTGTGCTGCTCCAGTTTAAAGATATGGACTGTCTCAGTGTTGCTGGAGGCGCACAGGAACTGGGCGTCGGCGCTGAAGGACAATGAACTAATGCTAACATATCTGACACCGACAAGAGACGAAAAGAATAAAAGAGTTATGATTAGATGCACATTTTTATTAAAGAAATACATGGACATAATATATTTTAAAGAAATATCTATTCACTAGACCACATTTAGCCAATGTGACTCTCTCCCTCTGTTTTTTAAATAAAAAATGATCACAACACCTAGTGTGTGTGTGTGTGTGTGTGTGTGTGTGTCACGGCATCAACAGTGTCTCTGAGTCTAATGTTTCCCCTCGTCTTAATCACAATGTCCTTATCGCTGATACTTGGTCATTGACACTGGAAGCGGCCCAGTGCGTTCACAACCAACTGCCATCGGTACCGAGCAGCAGGAGATGTCTTACTCACTTGAGCAGACTGCTGAGTAATCGGAGGGTCATTTAAACTGCTGACCGACCTTCTGTCACCTCTCTGTCACACAACCGCAACAAATCCTCGTGTCCACGGTGTGCTTGTTAATACGTTCTCACTGAAATATAGGGAAATTGTGAGCGCTAACCTTTTCATGCCTCTACGGAATTCAAACAGTCTCTGTCCTTCAGGAACGCTGAAGACTCTGATAACGGTGCCCTGTAGAGGAGAACGTGGTCAGACAGAAGCTGGTGGCCGATGAAACGGAAGGAGGGATGAAAGGAATGCCCACCTTCTCTGAAGCGCTGGCCAGTTTGGTGCCAGAGCCATTGAAGGTGAGGGCCGCCAGGGGACTGTCGTGGGCTTGGATCAGCGTCAGGGTGCTCTAAAGGGACGAATACATTTCTAAGGACATCGGCACCACGCTGCTTGTCCCCATGGGTTTTTTTTCCCCGAGAGACATGACAACAGCTGCAATTGTTTTCCTTTGCTGCTATGTTAGAGTTTAATGTGGCCTCACCAGGTTGTTGGCGTCGTAGACGGTGATCTCTCCGATGGTAGCGCTTCCCGGGTACGCCAGGTAGGAGTTACTGTGGTTGACGGAGAGCGCACAAAGACCTACAAAGGAGCACAGCGGAGGATAAAGGCACTCTTCTTTTTCTTCCTCGTTTTGATTTGCCTGTCTTTATTCTTCGCCACACACCTATTGGGACAGTTTGTGCCAGTTGCTTTACAATGGCGCTACACACACGTGTCATCTGTGTGGGTCTAATATGTGTCAAGTACGGTCCTGTTCCATCATAAGACTACTTTGGCACTGTGCACCCTCGCAAGTAGCGTTAATGCAACGCTATGCACATTAAAATAGTGCCGGTATGACCAGTAGCTCCACGTGGCTAATATTAGCAAAAGTGTTCTACAAATGACGACACTGACTCCGTCATGCAGGCTTTAGGATTCCTCTCTGCCTGTGCTACTGTTGCACTATGTGTGATAGCATTTTGCATTATCCTGTAAATGTCACTTGTGGCCATAGTGGCTTCTATTCAGTCTACAGATATATGTAGAACAGCTTGTACCTGTGGGGTTGGTGGGTGTGTTTAGCAGGGTTTTGAGTAGTTTCATGTCTTTGATATTGTGGATGTAGACCGACTCCTCCAAGCACACCACCAGCCGCTGAGGTGACAGTGACAGACGGAGAGATCAAGATACATTGACACAATATAACATGGCACAATCCAGAAGCAACTACTTTGAAGGATTACGGGTATAGAAAGAGCTTTTTTTCCCCGTCGTCACCTGTCTGTTGAGCCGGACGGAGAGGATGTTGTTGGAGTAGCTGTAGTTACAAATCTCGGTGCCTTTCTTGAAGTGGTAAACGTTCATTCGCCGTGGCATGGACAGACTGACCACCACCACCAGGCTGCTGGAGAACAGCCGCTCCACGATATAAACGTCCTGACACTCTACTGGGAGAGGGACGAGTGAAAGACCTTGGATACGGATCGCATGCTTTGACTCAGATAAAGCCGGTGCAGTGAATGCAAATACCTTTACAAATTCCTGCACTTAAATAACAAGTGACAGTGGCTTTACTGCTATCATGCTCAGCTACCAAACCACGTTAGCTACACATAATATGGAAACTGTCAGTCCCTCGACAAGGAGGGCAGTATTGAACTCAAACTTCCTCCAAACTTTTATTGAAGATTAGGACATTTCCTGTGTCTACCCTCTCCATGCAGAGGAGCAACCATGTTGCCGTTGTCTGACCAAAGTGACCACAGCTCAAATAAATAGTCTTCAATCACTAATGTCGCCTTGGCACAATGTACTGACTGTATATGTATGACTGGATGTGTAGCCGTGTCTGCATTATACGGCATTATACACTTCCTGTCACCTTAACCTTTAGGGACTACTGCAGAGAGCAAAGCACAGTGTTCATCTCACCTCCCTCGTGGATGCAGTCCAGCTTGTCCACAGCAGTGACTGAGAAGAGGCGGTAGCCGGTCTTGGTGCCCACCGACAGAGAACTTTAATAAAAACATAAACACTTTAATTACCATTTTTAATTACATAGGACAAATTACACACACACACACACAATACCAACATTTGCTGTCAACGTTTTGATACACGTATAGTCTACCATTGTTGCAGTACAATAATCCCATAAAACCACTTTATTTGTTTGGTATTACTCAAACAGATTATTGAATGGCTTTGGGTAAAAGGAATTGCTTGCTATTAAAAATAATCCACTGAACACACATACAATCCCTCGTGTAGCACTGCACAGAACAGAGTCAAATATATACATAATGGATGCTATACGCCTGAGCTGAGAGAACTTCTCTACAGTATTAATAAGTGAACCATCATTTGACATACATGTAGCATGAGGCCAATGTGTGCTGACCTGGTCCAGGTCAGCACTCATCCGCGGATGTCATCTATGTCAGGGTTTCTTCCAGACTATCTCATCTTGTTAAATCACCACAGCTGTAATGCATCTCCCATTAAAATATGTTAATATCCCCCAAGGAAGCTTGCATGGTTGAAGTTGAAATAACACAATGTCAGAGAGATAAGACTGTTGACTGTTTGTCCACCGGCTTAGTTTTACCATCAGAGCCACTGGATTTGTTTGTTATAGTTAATAAACCCTAAACATGGGTCAGTGGAATAGAGTCAAACAACAATGACACAGGGACCTCTGACAATATAACTATAACCTGAATACTAAACTATTATGGTAATATTATGGTATGTCCAGAAGAAGGTATTATAGAAACGTACGTGGCACAATGTAGTGGCTGTTTTCAATCGATTGCATTACGTTGTGTCTTATTACACAACAGCGAGAAGGTTCGTTACTAATTGTCTAGTTTAATGTTCACCGGGCCTCCTTCACATATGGATCATCTAGAAGTTATCCTGCCTACAGAAGCTCTGGTTTCACTTTGGACGCACGCGCACACAACCCTGATTGTTGGCGATATTACCAAGAGTGACAGAAAATAAACCGGTTTATGTAAATGTGACTGTAAATAATTATGCAACAGTCAGATTGAGTTCATGCTGGGCCCGGCCCGCAGGTCGCTTACGTGGTGTCCTGGTTAAACGAGGCGCAGATGAAGGCTCGGTGCACATCGGTGCCGTCCGGTGCGTCCTGGGGCTCCTGGACTCCATCGGAGTCACCAAATCCCCCGTCCTCCTGCTGGTCGAGGTTGGTTGGCCTCGGACTCGGGTCGATCCCGCCGGAACCCGCTTCCCTCCTCTGCCCCCGACTCCAAGCGCCACGCTCACACTCTTCAGGGAGAGGAATGTCCCGGCAGACTGGCTCAGATGGCACACAGCTCACGCCGAGTCAACTATCCCAAATTTGAACAGGACAAAAGATCAACGAGTCCACCTCCTTAATGAGCCGCTTCCCTTGGGTCAGTCGACACTGTTGTTATTATGTTATTAACTTCCAATGTCCACACAGCAAAACAAAAACAGCTGATGGGTGGATGCGTCATTTTGAGGTGCGTGCTGATTGGCTGGTGGAACCATGTTGACCCTCCTTTTCGGTATTTCCATTGGTCGAGCTGTTTAGAGCCTCAAGTTGATTTGACACACAAGTTGTCAATACAACAAGAGACGCCCATTAGCAGAAAATACAGTTGATTGGCCAATTACACGTTCAGGCTTGTCACGAGGAATTGTTTTCATGATTTCATTGGATGAACCACGTGTCAAGCTTTTCTTACTGCTTGTCGGTGCAGCAACACACCAACGACCCTGGAGAGATGTGCAACTGCTAAATAAAGCTATTCTGGTGTTTTTTACTGCTTTATTGTTGTCGATTAGAATATTATGTTGTTTTGTTTTTGACTTGCCTTTAGGTAGATTTATTTTTGTATACGTTTATGTTTGCATAGCTTACCCAAATACAGGTGTTAAATAGTTTCCCTGAATTTGTATATATTTATTAGGCCACAGAAAATAGATAATCTTAGGAACCCTTTACATAGCATATCTTTATTAATTATGTCGCTCCTTGTCAGTGTTGAAGGTAAAGTACGTATTGTTTTCTTTTCCTTTAATTCAATTGATTCACATGCTTCCATTATATGTTACTTTACTGCATATCATAGAGACATACTACGTTTTACTCCATGATCAGTTTATCAAATGCTGCTTTATTATAGATTAAACTACCCAATATTATATACATTCATTAAATTAGCTGTATTTCGACCAGCCACAATGTTACAATACTGCTTGGAAAAAAAGGTATCGGTAATAATATTATATATAATACTATAATTGTGGCAGGGGTCATATTTCTGTTTAATTACATTTGTACATCATGTTGAAAATCAAAAGAAGTTAATGCACACTGCAGTGAACCGGGAGATCTAAATAAAGACAACACTGAGAGATTCCTGTTATCAGGCTAATTTTTAATCAGATTTTTTTCTTCTTCTCAATTCTAAACTATTTCCTTGACGTCACGGTTTCCGTGTGGTCTCCTTTAAGGTTGCCAGGGGTTACGAGTTTACATGTCAGAACTAGGAGTATTGACGTCAGTGACGGCCGTTGATTGGCTCTCAGCCGTATCCGGTGGGGCAGCGGTCCAGGGCTCGGGAAAAAAATCGAAGCGAGGAGGATCTGGTAACGGTACGCTTTGAGAAATATCATCCATCCGAGTCGCTATCGAAGGGCTCGGCAGGAATTTACAGTTTCTTGTGAGTATTTGCGTTTCTCCAGTTCATCTATCATATGACCTCTGGATAGGTGAAATTTGTTTCCTCCGTCTCTCGTTTGTTTATGATAGAACTCAAGATGGCGTCATTGGAGGAGAGCTTTGCCTTTGCACCGAGCTAGCCAGCTAGGCATCAAACTAGACACACTGTTTCACATAACGTCGGCCAAAGACGGTTACGCAAACGTATAAATCAGAACGTATTCACACATTTGGTGTTTACTGGTTCTTATAATTTAGGGCAGGTAGCGTTTCCGTGTCAGTCTGTTTGCTGTAAGTTATTTGGTTGCAGCCGTCAGCCTCCTCATGAAGCCTTCCTGACCTAGACGGTGTTACAGACGGGGCATTTGCTTCACACTGTCTCTTAAAGGGGATAACATTTACTCAATTTGTAAACCATTAGATGCGTTATCATCATCATCCATCCTCCAGCATAGCCCTTTGTCACTTTTTCAGCAAGGTCATTTGTGCATCCCAGTGTTTTCTCTAATTTAATTGACAGCCAGCTTCTGAGTAGACGGCAGAGGTTATGCTGCAGCTCACTAACTGAATCAGAAAATGTACACGTTAGTCATAAACGTTCACTACCTGCAATATTTGAACACAAATGTAATGGTAATATATGCCAGAAAATCCCTGTTGTTGAGTCTAGTCTCATCTCTGTATTGATCTCTCCTGGTTGGAAAACAGTATAATTTGTTACTTCGGTTATAGGTTTAGATTAAAGCCTGCAAAGTTTGAACTGTGAGTGTAGTTAGTTGCATGAAGGTTGTGTCAGCCTCAGCTTTGATAACATGACCAGTAATCTCTGCTGGGCCTAGTCAGATTAGAAATGAGCCAAAGCCTATTATACTAATGCACTTGCATGATACTTTTGCAAAGACAGGATGGATCCGTCTGTTTGTTTAATCTTTAACTCAAAAAAAAAAAAAATGCACATGTTGGTTACATGAGGCCTTCCTGTTTTCGACAGCTTGATCAAGCTCAGAGCTATCTGAAGAAGCCTATATCAGGCTGATCACATGATCTGGGATCTGTCGGGCTATTTGGCTCAGTAGCAGCATTGTGTCCTGCATTTGCTTTTTATGGTTTGTTTCCAGACAATTGATTATCTGACCTTCATTTCACAATTTTCACCAAAAAAAATGGCCTTGTGTATGATGATGTTTCTTTGATAGCTTCTTTCAGGCTGGTGGAAATAGTCAAGTTGTTTTGAGTAAATAAACTCATTCCTAGTTTGTTGTTTGTGGTCAGATCTGTGTGATCACATCATATGACCTGTTTTCACTGCTGACACTAAGCAACACTTGGTCTCCTTAGTACCGAACAACACCCCATCTCTCTGTGCCTTCACACTCTGGTTCTATTTTTCTCACATTCTTACGTTTTCTGTCCGTCCATTTCTCATCACGACACACAATCACCCCTACTCGGTTCTGCTCTCTGGTAATCCTGTGACTCCACGTTGTGCAGAGATGATCTGAAACTATGCTCCTTTCCCCCCCGTTACTGTCCACTTTTAACCAGTAAAAAGGTTAAAGGTCACAGAGCAGGGTTGTGGTTGTGGTCATGGCGTCTGGAAGTACGAGCAGCGAGGAGGAGCGGAGCCTGAGGGAGTGTGAGCAGTACGTGCAGAAACACAACATCCAACAGCTGCTGAAGGACTGCATTGTCCAGCTGTGCACCTCCAGGCCGGACAGGCCCATGGCCTTCCTCAGGGAGTACTTCGAGAGGCTGGAGAAGGTTTGTGTCCGTGCTTTTTGTTTGTCCTTATTGGTCAGTGGGCAGAAGGCAGATCATTATATACTCCTATATTACACCAGACAGTTACTGTTTCATAAGTCAGCTGATAATTGCCATCATAAACTGTAAGTACACTTGGTCAGGCTATATTTCCTTTTTATATCTCTGGTGAAAAACAACAACACATGACACAGTGGATGTCAACGATGAAGCAATTTCTTATTTAGCCCAAAGCACTTTATTTTTCTGTGGTGTCAGATAATAATGTTTTGCTTTAAAGCTTCTATAACTTTTTAACTTTTGATTTATTTTTGTCATCAATGTGTTTTGAGAACAACACCTTTGCTTAGAAACAAGTAGGAATAACAAAAACATGTTTGTAACATTAAGAGCAAGCTAATTAGCTTTCTAACTGGCATGCCTTTTATTGTTTCCTCTTTTCGGTTGTTTCTGTGTGCTGCTCACTCTGTAACGAGTCAACACAAGTTTTGTATACAGTACACACATGCTTTGGACAGGATTTTGGACTTCCCGAGTGTACATTTACACTTTGTTCAAGCTTGTGAAAGCCATGTTAAAAATCAAATTCGACATTCATCAAAAGTATCAGTAAAAAGTGGCAAAGTTAGTGATGCTTGATTTAAACAATTTATTAAATTCAGTTTAGACATACTGCCAACATAATTATTTACATTCCACATTACCACACTACAATGAATTGTTTGCAAAAGTGAACTAGAGCTTGTATGCTATCTACAGCTAGAAAGATGCTCCTATCTAGCTAATATCTAACTAGCCTACTAATTCGAGGTAGAGGTTATTTTAGAATTCTTTTCAGAGTAATTTATAGATTATTATCATCTTGTAAATTACTAGATTTATTCAGATTAGTAGTGCATTAAATTAAACACTTAACATGGTTTTCATTGAAAAATAGTTTTGTATTTGGTGCTTTATGTTGCACTTTATTGCCCAAAAAATGCTTTTATAAATGGCCAATGACTTAACTTAGAGAGGAACTGCAGCCACTTAAAACCTCAATCCCCTTCTCTCTCCTCCAGGAGGAGGCCAAGCAGATCCAGAACCAGCAGAAGGCCAGCAGCTCCCGTTCAGACTCACGTGATGAGGAGGTGTCTCCACCCATGAACCCTGTGGTAAAGGGTCGCCGGCGGAGAGGAGCCTTCAGCGCGGAGGTCTACACAGAGGAGGACGCCGCCTCATATGTCAGAAAGGTAGACATGCACGTGTGCAAGCAAAGACGAGAGTGTCGCAACACCTAAATCTACATCAACAATCTGATGCTATCGGTATTATGAGAAGTCCTGTGATATCGTTGTGCGGTTTTATTAAGGTCATTCCAAAAGACTACAAGACGATGGCAGCCTTGGCCAAAGCTATTGAAAAGAATGTGCTCTTCTCACACCTGGACGACAATGAGAGGAGGTACCTGTTGTTTTTTTGTTTAAAAAAAAAAAGAAAGGCTTTATTGATACATTTAGCTAATTGTGTAAATGTGTTCAGCTGATCAACCCACAAATCTGCTCCTTTCCAGTGACATATTTGATGCAATGTTTCCAGTCACCTACATCGCTGGGGAAACGGTTATTTTGCAGGGTAGGACGACATCTTTTCAGTGATTTTATGTTAATCCAAATCCTGGCATGTCCTCGTGTGTTGCTAACGGTGTTGTTGTCCACCCCCCAGGTGACGAAGGTGACAATTTCTATGTTATCGACCAAGGGGAGATGGATGTGAGTGTCCGACCCTCGTCATAATTTGCAGGAAATGTTTTTGATTTTTTGTTGTCGTCACGTTTACATTTTAACACCTTGGTGTCCACGCCACTAATGTGACAGGTGTATGTGAACAATGAATGGGTGACCAGCATCGGGGAGGGAGGCAGCTTCGGAGAGCTGGCCCTGATATACGGCACCCCGAGGGCGGCCACAGTTAGAGCCAAGACCAATGTCAAGCTGTGGGGCATCGACAGAGACAGCTACAGGAGAATACTTATGGTAAGGAGACATTATTAGCATGTGGGTCTGTAATGCACAGGTTGGGAAATGTTTGTCATTAATCGCAACACAAATATCTTTCCCTTCAGGGAAGCACTTTGAGAAAGAGGAAGATGTACGAGGAATTCCTCAGGAAAGTGTCCATTTTAGGTGAGTTCATTTTTTTAATATCAGCCTCAACCCAAAACTTAGAAATAGAAGAGAGAGCATGTAACTTGTGTTTTGTTGCTAAGATTAAAATAACCTGAAAGGGTTTGCTAAAAATATCTCGCCTGAAAAGAAAAAACAAAATGGGTTCTAAACTATTCCTCAGGAGTATTCTGTGTTCTCCCCCTTTTCAGAGTCTCTTGACAAATGGGAGCGTCTGACAGTCGCTGACGCTTTGGAGCCCGTCCAGTTTGAGGATGGACAGAAGATTGTTGTGCAGGGAGAGCCAGGAGATGAATTCTTCATCATCTTAGAAGTATATTTATGATAAATAACTTTCCCATGTCTTTTATACATGCGGTGTCTGTCACAGTACCTTGATTTGACCTTTGCACTCTCAAGTTTAATTAGTTCTATAATTGGCTGTTTGCCGAGTTACATCAAACGGTTATGAGGTGTCGGAGACACTTGATCCATGTGACTGTTTCATATTCCCAGCTCTTTAAACTAGTACAACATTGTTATTCATACATACAGCGGGATGGGAAACTCCCCTTCAATACATATTTGATCTTTGAACTGAAACAATTAGTCGGCAAATTGATTAGTTGATCAAAAGAAAATTAATTTATAACTATTTTGATCATCAAATTAAGAAAATGCAACAATGTGACTAAATACTGGCTCCCTGTTCTCTAATATGTCAATTTGTTTTGGTATTACATTTCTGTTAACTAACTATATGAAAACGTCAACTATGATGCGCAATTCATTTATGATTTTAAAGATAAAAAAGAAGACATTTTGGAGACAAAATAATCGATTAATTGATCATGATAATAATCGTTAGTGTTAAATGTATTCTTTATTAATGGTGTTAAACTGCTTTAATCGAGTCAGAGAGTCTATATGTCTGGTTTTCTACTTTTTCTAAGTTAAGTTGTTTAATTGATTTGAAAGCTTCGTCTCAATATTGAATGTGATCACATTGTCATAAAAAACACACATGCTTATGTAATGTGTAACTAATGCAAGATTCACAAAGATTTAATGAATGAATGCAAAATGCATCATGAATTCCTGTAGCTCACCATCAAGAAATTAAAGAGTTAATATGATCAGTTAACTGCTTAATAGGCTTTAAACTCACATTTATTATAAAGTGGTACCAGTTATTTTCAAACCTATTTGCGTGATTATGTCACTAAAGTCAAGTGTGTGTGTGTGTGTGTGTGTGTCTCTCTCAGGGTTCTGCAGCTGTGTTGCAGCGTCGCTCAGAGAACGAGGAGTTCGTGGAGGTGGGGCGATTAGGACCCTCTGACTACTTCGGTAAGAACTCGTCACAACACTTTTTTAAATGTCATACTTGATAGTAGTCTGCGGTGCTGTTCTAAGTAAAAACGCCAAGTCCTTCCGTTTCTACGTGGCTAAAGCATTTCTGCTGTATTCCTCCAGGTGAGATCGCTCTGCTGATGAACCGTCCCCGCGCTGCCACCGTGGTCGCCCGCGGCCCCTTGAAGTGCGTGAAGCTCGACCGGCCTCGCTTTGAGCGCGTCCTGGGTCCCTGTTCAGACATTCTCAAACGTAACATCCAACAGTATAACAGCTTCGTCTCGCTGTCTGTCTGAAGGGGCGTCTCTCTCCCCACCCCCACCCCCTTCCACCATCTCCCTCCTTTCTCCTTTTAGACCCCGGGTCCACCAATGCAATTTGCTTTTTTTTGTCACTTTCTTCTTCTTTCAGTTGGCTTTTCTCCCTTTTTTTTCTTCTGTTTTTGTTTCACACACAAAGATAATTTAGTTGTTGCCAGCCGTCACACTGAGGTGACTTTCAGCCATTCACCAGCGCTTGTACCAGCTGCTGTACGCTACCTTGTAGGCACAGTTACATCACACGTTACTACCTATGTTATATATGTATTTGCTGGTTACGCTTTCTTTTTAGACTGAAACGCAAAGCAGAATTGTTAAAAGATCTGAAAGACATTAGGTTCTCAGACTGATGAGACGGGACAATCACACTTTACATGGCGCTTTTGGTGAATTTGTTGCAGATGTATGTTGAGGGTTGATGGAAAAGGACTTCTTCTTCCCCGTTAAAGAGTTTTCTTTTTGACACTGGTCAGCCTGATTAGACCAGAACCCAGAAACTGTAAAAAAAAGCAGGAAGAATATAGGATCACTTTAAATTTTATCAGACGTTTTTAAGGTTTTAGCTATATGATCGTTGTGCTCCTCTTGTTGTTTTTGGTTACCTTTTGATTGGCACGATGAGACGGTGCCGAGTCTGTTTTGCTTAGTTGGAGAGAGCTTGTACAACTTCCGGTTACTATTTCATTGTGCAGCTACCAGGCTAGTGCCAAACGTTTATTATTGTCACAAGGCAAAGATGCATAGCCGTGGAAATGCAATTTGGAGCTCCAAACAGGAAGTAGTTATTACCCATAGTGTCCTCTTAATCTATAGAACGACCATACAAGAGCTGCCTTGACTACTCTGAGGGAAAAAAATAAGGATAAAAGAAAGGAAAAAAAACAAACGAGTATTAAGTGTATTTCAGTATTCAATTATTTTTAGTATATACCAAATAACTTGGTCACTCTTCTGCTATGGTTTGTAATCAAAATGTTATCATCGTATAGTTAAAACGATCATAGTTATATTATCATCATTGACTAAATGATAAACTTATGGTTTGGAGTGATGGTAAGCTTAAAAAAAACATGTTTAACTGTCTTTTGTAAACACTTATTTTTCCATAAATTCTATTTTAGGTGTCCAGTGCCACAAAGTAAATAAATGCTCCTTCTTGTCAACTGACAAAAACAGTATGTAATCATATTGTGTAAAGCGTCATGGGTTCAAACTTTTTAAAAATAGATCAAATGGTTTATTGAAGTGAAGTCTTGAAAAAGCAAGAAGGTTAATGGATTTCAGGACACCTGAAGTATTTATGTATTAAAGCATCACAGGTGAGCTGGCGGGCAGAGTGAGCAGATATGTATTTAAAACTAGTGTCATTGCTTATTGCCTGTTGAAAAGGTGGCTGTCTTTTCATCAGAGTAGCTTGTGATCTGTTCTCTATGCTTACTTGGCATGATGTTTTAGGCATCCAGTGATCCGGTATGAATGGAAGCGTGTATTTAGAAGAAAAAAAAAGAAGAAGAAAAAAAAAAAAAAACTGCAGTTGTGTGCAGAAGCAGGAACTTTGTCAAATATTTGGTTTGTTTCTCCCTAGCTTAACTGCTTCATGACTATTTAGATGGCATACAATGTTTAAATCTGTGTGTGTGTGTGTGTGTGTGTGTTTTCTTTTTTAAAGATCTTTACCAAATCACAAAATGTTGACTTCTGGATTATAGGCTTAACTCTTCATTCCTGCCTCACTTGTCTGTTACCAGAAATGACATAGAACCAGTCATGTTTCTGCTTTGTCTCATTCGGAGCACCGGGATGCGCTTGGAATTGAGATGTTTGTTTGTTTGTATGTCCAAAAAGATTTGATTTTGGTGCCGATTTGAAGGGGAGCCAGGTTAGTGAGAAGACACGAGTAATATGTATGTTTCTTTACAGTTAAATTGATCATCTTCATCTGATCCTTATCCTGATCCACAGGAAATGACTCCGTTAGGGGCGTGGGTTTGACTCACCTTTTATCGAAATATTGTTTTTGTGTATATAGCAGCATCATTGGTTTTATTTTCAAATGTTTAGCCACACTGCAATTGTCCCGGTTTGCCTTAGCTTACCTAACCTGGGCTTACGGTAGTCGTCAGTCACTCCTGCTAGCCCGACCTTCAGTGAGTTTGTTAGGTCTGCAGCGCAGAGAGCTGCAGGCGATCAGAGGACCATTCTTTTTCTATTCTACCCTGTATTCAGTTTGACCTCCTGTATGTGCAAAGATGTTTATCCTTTTGGTATAGATTGTTCCAGATGGCAGTTTAAGCAATAAAAAAGTTTAAAAAGATTGACCTGTTCATCTGGCTTCGTCCTTTTATGTTGCACCTTTTGGCTGTGTTACTGCAGTTGTAATGTTGGTTCCAGTTCAGTTCAGTCTCTCCCTCCTACTTCTGTAACTGGCTTTTGATTTAACTGCTTCAAGCTCACTAATATTGGGTTTGGACATGTAATATGACATCTGTCCACCAGGGGGAGACATGTTGCTGCAGAAAAGCCTTGCACCAAATGTACTGTAAGTCTGGTATATTTTACTCTATGAACACATTTAAAAGTGAAACTTTTAGGAGAGAAGATTTATTTCTAAACATGCTACGTCTGGTTAATAATACTTTATATCACACAGTGTTTCATTTTAAGAGGATTGTTAGACATTTTAGGTAGATTTACCATGCTGTGATATTTTTAAATAATGAGCAGAAGTTTTAAGTTATTAACAAATGTACTAGCTCTGGGGAAACTACCAACATTTACCACATTAAAATGGTTGCTATTAGTTATTTGGAGTTGGATAAGATCAGTCTGTTCCTTCCCTAATCTGTCATCCTTAATTCTTGACAGGGGTTTAACATTTTAAATCCTGTTGCTATGTTTTAGTGAAGACATGCTGTGGAATGAAGGTGTTTACCTGCGGCAGAGAGCACATTGTATGAGCTCACTGCTCATCGGCCTCCCTGCCTGCCCGGTCAGGCTGATGTCTGACTTTCTTTTGGCATCCCAAAGACCTCTTAAAAATAGTTGTGGACGTTCATCTTACTTTACATCACACGGAGAGACCTGGAACGTATCGGGATTGTTGGATAAGAACAAAGAAAGTAACGAAGGCCAAAAGCTCAAACGCATTCACGGTAAACCGTTGGCTCGGTTCAGAATTATTACGGTGGCATGATATCACACGTACTTCTCTGTTGCTTTAGGTTAGCCACGACTCTGTCTCAGCCTGTTTGAGCTGACTGATGTGTTAAACCTCTTTTAAACACGCTAATGAGACAGAAAGATTACATGTCTGGAACTCGAGGCCGAGGGAACCAAATGGCAGGTTTAACTGCACTTTTCTCACACAAATGCATCGACGCATAAACTTAACACTTCTGTTACTTGTGGGTGATCATTTATGTTCAAAATAACTTTATTTATCATTATTACATCACATGGACACACACATCTTTATTTCAGTGATCACAATATTCACCAGCATTCATTTTGATAAACAACGCATCCAGTGCATGGCAGCTCTATCTTGTGAATATGAACTCCATTGCTGATTTTGAGGCATATCACTTTAATTTCAGGTATCAAAGAAAGCTCCTGTATTCAATCCTGTACACTTTTACAGCTTTTGGGCTTTTAAAATATATCTCTATTGAAATGTATCAACTCCAAACCTAGCTGATGGTGTAGTTGGACATGAAGAGTGAGAGCTCTGTCATAAAATGCACCCATGGGGGAATTTATGACCCTGATAGAAGGAAATTAAACTAAAAGACAGGGCTCCCTCTGTGACAGGAATCTGCAATGTTTAAAGTCCCACAATGAGATTCCTTCCTTCTCTGAAGATTTCACAGCGTTTTCCATTCACGGCTTGTTCCTTAAAACCATCTGAGCCTTGTTTGCTCACTGCGCTTCATCGTGAAGTCGACGAAGAAGAGCGACAGCCCTTTCCTACAGTGTTAGCTGTCCTTTCCCTTCTCTCCGGCGGCGGCCTGAGGTCTCGCTGTGGATTTGACAAAGTCCTTGGCGATCACCTCGTCCTCGCCCAGCCTCCGGACGCAGCGCTGGACCGTTCTTAGGACCTTCTGTAACCTGCGGTCCAGCGCTAAGAGGTGGGGCTCTGTCAGGATCGGCTGTAAAGGGTCTCCCTCCAGGGACTCCCTCATCACATCGCTGAGTCTCAACTCTGGTTGGGCCAGAAGTTGGAGCCGCATCAGTGTGGAGCTCTTTATCCTGAGGAGGAGAGAAGACACCACGCGTCCCTTATTCCTTTGTAAATGTGAACATCTTATGCATAAACTGCTCGTATAACTGCAAATGTGATTCCACAACCAAATACGTTGTTTCCGCTGCACCGTACATTATACTCACATGCAGCACTGAGTTAATGGAGCCAGGATAGACAGCTCATCTTGAGAGTGCTTCCCAAACCTGAGCACAAGATGCGATAAGGAAGTCAAACCATGGCGGTTAAGTTCACAATCATCACATCACGTTTGTTGTCTTACCCTTTGGCGTTGTCCAAGTGGAGGAGGAACCCTTCGTCCCCAAATTTCGTAAAAATTTCGTAGTGGTGCCGGTCCATGTTGCCTGTGACATAGGGACAACTTTATAGAAAGATTGTTTCTGAGGGTAAACGTTCTGGGGCTTATGTGAGTAATAGGTGCTGAGGTGGCATAAAATACTTGTGAGGAAGTCGAAGATGGACATGTCGATGATGTTGAGGAGCCTGTTGCCTGAGTTATAGGGATACAGCTGCTTTATGGTGTCACAGTAGAAGGGGTTCACTTCCCACCTTTGAACAAAAAGACAAACATTACATCATCAAAAGGAACTGTTTACTGCATTTGGATGTTTTGACCAGATGTGCGAAAAACAATTTGAGAAAACGCGATCTAAAATGAGCCCTCAGTTCATTTAGATTTTTTTTTTACATTATTCTAATGATGATGCTGATGAAACCTGCTAGCATATCTCCGTATGGAACAAAACAGGAAGAGGCTGTCCGTCTGACACAAACTGACTTCATTGGTTACAAAAGTAGTCTACTGTCGCCACAGTTGGATTACAGTCATCAAAAGACATTGCACCGTGCTGTACCTTTTAGCCAAAACATTTTCAACAGCATCCCTGTATTCATATCACAGGAGGTCAAATGCAAGTATTTCATCTCTAAAATAAGATGCTATTTCTCTTGAGTGAGGTCGAGGCCTTACTCTTCTCGCCCAGTGAAGGTGTAGGAGCGTATCCACGGGTTGGGGATGGAGATGCGGGGAGCGATGCTGAGGCCGGGCAGGTAGGCAGACAGGGAACCCTCCAGCAGGTCGGGTCCTCCGCACACCGCGTATTCAGTCTTACAGACGTACAGACACTTGGCAAAGAAACACGCGTTGTTCGCTGTTGGGAAGCAGAGGGAGATGGCAAAATGGGTTTCGTGTATAAATTACACGCTGTTCGATCAGCTCTAGCAACTGAAGAACATCAATCCAGAAAGGTCAAAATAGTAGGTTGCATTATTTAACCCCCTGTAAGACCACAAGTGGTCATCATCAACTGGCAAACATGTCCTTTGTTTACCTGGCGAGGTGAAGAAGACCGCTCGTAGGTCTTCGTTGTGGGTGACTTGGAGGACTTCTCCCGTAAGGTTCACCAGCCTGCCAGCCACCGGCGGCACCCTCCGGAAGTCAAGGATCCTACAAAAAGAAGCTTGGATAAGTTGATGAGATTCAGAAGAGAAACATCCATGAGAAATCTTCTTGTGCGAAGAAAAGTTTACAGTTCACACGGTTCATGCTGACGTGAATTGAATGTAAATGCACCGTGAACCCTGTCAAGGAGATGGCTCCCTTATCTCTTGTCTCCTCGCCTCATTTCACAGGTTCATTTCCACAGATTCTTATTAATGAATGTATCCCACTGACAGTCTCCACGCTGTGTGATTTCGCTGGCTGTCTTCACACACACACACACACACACACACACACACACACACACACTACCAAGAGCTTATACCTCCCCGAGGGCCGTATTGCAGTCATGTCTCGCAAACAGTAATCAAACAACAATCAGTGTGTGGAGCTGAATGTCTGTGTGGCAGATCCTCGCCTGGCGTTCCCCGGCTGCTGATTGCGAGCGAAGATGATAAGGGTTGGCAGCCAGAGAGAGCAACACACCAAATTAAAACTAGGAGAGCGCAGAGAAATGACCTGTCTGTTTGGGTTTGATGCCAGTAACGTGCATTTGAAAGACTAATAGATACTTAGAATATGAGCAGCATAAGGGCAGCGGAATATAATTATAGTGATTGTTTGAGTTGTTGACGTGGCGCTGCTGTCCGTCTTCTGTCTCGTGTGCTGAAGCGATGACTTATCATTGTGTGTGGCTTCTTAATGATACTGTCTAGCTCAGATGACGATGTCTCAGAGTGAATCACCTCACCTCAGCTAATGTGCAATTTCACAACGTGTGTGTGCGTGTGTGCGTGTGTGCGTGCGTGTGTGCGTGTGTGCGTGTGTGCGTGTGTGCGTGTGTGCGGGCGTGTTCTGCTGTTTGCTCATCGCCCGTCTGTGGTTTATACTGATCAGCTAGTTTGCAAATCCTGGGCTGGGCAAACATGTTGCAGTCTTTGCTGCGTGGTGGGTGATTTTATTGCACCAAGAGACGTAGTTTAATAATTTATAATGATTTGTTGAAAACTATTTTTTGTGTGTATGATTGCATGTTGTTTCTGTTCATCAATCGTAAGCTAACGACAATAATTTCCAAATCCTCTGCTTCGTGTAACTGTTACATTCTAATTTCGAAGTCACTGTGCTCCATGAAGAGACCGCTCAACGCTGGGCGTCGGCGATGCGCACAACGTTAAACGCTAAACCAGCTGATGCAGATGCGTGTAATAATGTTTACCATGTTCAGCATCTTAGTTAAGCGTATTGAGGGGGCTAAATAACGTTTGCAAATTCAACACTAAACATTGGAACACTGAGGATGATGGGAAATGTCATCAATTCAGGCATGTTAAACTGCTGTTCACACTTATTTAACAGCTCTGGAAGCCATACCATACCATGGTACTTGCTTCTTTACATTGGCATCACGTATTAAAGGCCCAAAGAAAAAACATTTGTTGCACTTTCAGTATGCACCACAGACATAACTGGGGCCAATAAAAGGACAGATGTTCAACAAAAACTAAAATTACCCACAAGCACAGGCCACCACTGCCGCATAAAATTCCCGAGAGACCACTTACGTACACAGTGTGTAACAAAGATGGTGGTAAAACAGGACAAACCATTAAGGGATAGTGCACATTCTGAGAGGAGAGGAGTGGCGTACCTGTCCAGGTGAAAGGCAGCAATCTCTGCATTGTGTCTCTGGAAATCAACAAAGTAGAAGACGTCTTCTGGAGTCTCCTCGTCCCTCTGCTGCCTGACACACACACACACACACACACACACACGCACGCACGCATGCACGCACGCACGCACGCACACACACACACACACACACACACACACAGACACACACACTATCGTCTTAGCAGAGACTATATGATTCAGCTGGACCCACTACTGTAATCAACGGATTGCAGAACCCCAGTGCCATACTTGTCCAAACACCTCACCTTCCTCGACACATAATCCATGTTTATTAAAGACCAGGGACTAAATCAAGTGTGGGTTCAGTCCTCACCTCATTGGTTTGAACATTGCTTTAGCAAAGTTTTGCATCTTCAGAGCCAGTTTCAGGTGATGTCCGCTGGGCTTCACAACTAGAGCAGAGACAGAAAGAGAAAGAAACTTAACATTATGTAGAAACTTGAACGATAGCTCGACAAAATCAGCATCGGGCAACTGAGTCGAGTATATTATGAAACCTTTTGGTAACGAGTGCTTATTCAGTCAACTTAAGTCTGCCTGTTTGGCTGACAAACCCCCTTTTACTGGAATAAACATGTTTGTTACGAGATGAGTGAAACTTTATCTTGTTAGATGAAACAGATGTTGACAAACTGCATAATTTGCAGTTGAAAAAAAGCTAATGAATCGGAATATATGTTATCGCAATATTTAAAAAAAGTTTTGAATTGCAATAAGATCGTATCGAGGGGCCTCTGGGGATTCCCACCACTCGTATTTGGGGTTTGGCTTAATGCTCCAGAGGCCAGTCCAAACTGCAAACCTTTCTACGTGTTGATCTGCCAGTTCCCTGTGATAAAGTAATTGGGGTTTGGCCACACAGCTCTCTCTCTCTCTCTCTCTCTCTCTCTGGCTGTATATTATGTCACAGCAGTTGGTCAGACTAACCACACACGCTGTCAAAGTACGGAGTATTATTAGTTAACAATCATATAAGCTTTACAATCACTGCTTTTCTTCTGGAAACGAATCAAACAGGACAAAACTGGCGTAAACGGCCCTGCTGGTCGTCGCTCCGTCTTTGGGCTGAAAGGATGAGAAAGTCTTCTGAGGTTACGTTTACGCAGACGAGACAGATTTATTTTGTTGCAATTCTTTTTGGCAGTGAACGGTGTTTGTGCGGTCAGCCACCTAACTGTGCTGGTCGGGCAAAGACTATAAAAAAAGCAGGCTGTATATAAAATGTGGAAGTCTGAAAATACTGAACAATGTGAGCTCTTTTCGCGATACAACAATGCTTTAATGTGCATACCTCTACTTGAAAAAGTATACTACAGCCTTTTCTTTACATGCTTTGTATCCAAACAGAAAACTGCATCATTACTCCATTCTCCATGCATGCTAGTTTTTGCTCAAATAACATAAATTCAAAGTGACTTTGTCTGTACATCTTTCAATGATCCATCCATCCATTTGCAGCGTTGCCTTGCTCAGAGGTAGGAGATGACAGCGTAGGTGGCTTCTGGTGTGTAGGTTGAAGCCTGCAAACGTTGGCTTCCCTCAGAGCGCGCAGACATCAAACATTTACTGTAATTAAGAGCTCTGCCTTTGAACACACGCCGGCCTTTTTTGCCCCAGAGCAAGTGTCTTACACAGACAGACAGACAAATCTGGATTTTGACGCCAAACGAAAAAAACAGAATCTTCGCTATCACAAAGGACGCAGTGTGTTTGTCTCCGACGGCGCCGACAAGCACGGCGAGAAACATAAAGGAGCCAGTCAGAGATCTAACACAAAGAAGATCATAACCCAAACAAATATATAGAAACCTAAGTGACCAGATACCTTGGGTACAATCACATGCTCCTTTTAGGGCCTTCTCATCTTGAGTGTAATCTGTAAGAGATAACGGTTCGTTAGCTCATAATGTGGCATTACACCGTCACATGGAGCATTTTAACATCAATGAATTTGGACACAGACAGAATATTAGCATCTCTAAGAGCCTCTGTAATCAAGCATCCACTAAGTCATACAACTGCCCTTTTACTATAGGCCTATGGCACAAAACATAAAGTACAACTAAATGGTACTTACTAATTACATCAAGCAATCACAAATCATGTTACTCTGACATGCATACAGTATATGTTTTGAATCCCAACTAAACATCCATCACCTGAGCTGACGACGGTCATGCTCTGCATGTCCTTTAGAAGTTGTGGGATAGCTGGGTCTTCGCGGGAGTACAGAGCGTAGCGGTTTATTCCCAGGTGGAACTCCAGCCAGCTGGCGCTGGGGTCGTAGGTCACTTTATGGGAAGTCAAAGTGATGTTGGAGAAAGCCGCTGCCTCGCTGTAGAGTTTCATATGTCTGAGGAGGAAGAAGCCACACAGAGGTTAACTGAAGGAGATGAATACACTAAAAAAATTGGGATACGTGTTGTCATACGTTTTTGTGCTGCAGTGTTGTGTATGCCATGTTACATAATAAAACAAAGTAGCTGACTGAAAGAGAGCAGGGCTTCTTGTTATGCTGTTGCTAAACCTGGATTGCCAAGCTTTAAATAAAAGAATTTACTGCTTGGGAATCACTTCTTACAACATTCTTTAAAAGCAGTGGTTTATTTTGGAAAGACCACAGATTTGGAACGGTACTTGGTGCCAGAAATCCATGGCAAAGTGCATTCAACAGGTTTTCTCAGCAGCAGCTCTTACAAGAATGTGTTTAAAATGAAAGAGGATATGTGCAACTACACGGGTTTGCAGGCATTTGTTGAATTTATTATACACACTCTGTTTTATAACTTGTTTTATTTCCCCTACGCCTCCTGTAGCCCAATTTGCTTTCACATATAGACATTTTATGAGTTGTCGTATGGGCTCTCTATTGTTTTCAACAGTAGTTGTACCAGCATTTTCAATTTCCACGGCCTCCTCTCCTCTCTGCTATACTTAAATCCTGAGCCACAATAATGTGAGACCAAAAACACTCACCACCACAACGTCTGTGGCTAGAGTGGCACCACATAGCCAGAGCTGACCACACTGAGTCTCCCAACCCAAACAAACTCCATCACGGGCTGCATAAAGTGCAGAGAAAATGGCGCAAATACCTATAAATATGATAGGAAGTGAAGGATCTAATCGGGACAATGGACAAGTGAAGACCAGACAGTGTAGACACACAACATAGCAAAGAGGAAGTGAAGAATGATTCATTAATAGTTTCTTGCAACATTTGCCAAACGAACATACACAGGTTGAGCAGAACATTTATTTGAAGCCCATTTCCTTTTTAACTACGATAATAAAAGCTGTCGTCACATGTTCATGTGAGCAGATGAAACGCTGACCTAGGTGTGTTAGTGTGTTGAGATGCTGTCGCAAGATTTTGCATGTCTTCAACAAGCCTTTGGGCTATCTATTGTTTTGGTGCACATTTAGGAAAGGCAGCCGAGAGAGGAGATCCATTGCTCATATTTCTTCTTATTTTCCAGCATGAGAGCCCATAACCTGTATCTCTCTGAGTGAGTGCACGTGCTTCACAAGCCAAGACGGCTACAGCTCCCACAGATTAAAATGGGCTTTAGCTGCTTTAAATCCTTGTTTACCTTAAAGAGAGCGTTCCCAGCTCTCAGGATAAGATGTTTGTGAGTGTTTTCTGCCACCAGCCCACTCGACATTGGACTTTTATGACGCACAGAATTGTCACATCCTGATGTCTCTCTGTGGGGGTACATCTGTTATCATGAACAAATGCACAAGTGTGTTTATGTGCATGGATATGTGTTTGTGCGTGACTACAGGTGGGTTTGGCCGTGACGCCGGTGACCCTGACCCGTGACCACAGTCAACCCCCAACGAGTCCTTTACACAATGAGATCTGTCAGCCAAAATGAACCCGCTCCTATTGTCGTTGAGCAACATAAGCCATGATAATTAGCAGCCGTCGTAAAATCAATGCACTGTGGACAAAATAAGCAATGTCCAAATGTGTTTTTTTTTTTTTTTTTTAAATCAAGAGAATGACACCAGAAACTGACCTTTCCCAGCGTGACATCTTCCTCCTGTAGTACTCCATCAGCTGCTCCACCTGCAGCAGCCTCTCCTCCGGCCCCAGCACCGGAGTCTGGATGTTGTACAGAGGGTGAGCAAACAGCCTTCTCAGCTTGGAGCCCCCATCAGCGGGTTCGGATGTGGTACCATCTAGAGGTGGCGCAGAAGTCCAGTTGGAGAGCTGCGGGGTGGCGAGCCCCCCGTGGCTGGGAAGGGTGAGGTTGATGGAACCACATGGACAAAAGTGTCCCGATCCCTGCCCCATGCCGCGCAGCTTTGGCAGGAGGATAAAGTAGAGGTCAGCAGAGAAGATGGCTGTGAGGGTCGCGGCTAGGAAGAGGCGGTCTCTCCTCATCATTTGAACACAGATAAAATTGTAGAAAGAGAAAGCTGAAGAACTATGTGCTGCTCCAGAGAGTGCGAGGCATCACTTGTAGTCTCCCACACAGTCAGCCAGGCAGTGGTTGGTCCAAGTCTGTCTCTTTCTCTTTTCTATCTGTGTGTTTCAGTCTGTTCCTTCCAGCCTTACTTCTCCTCCTCCTCCTCCTCCTCCTCCTCCTCCTCCCTTGGCAGCGACTGAAGAAAGAGTCGAGCCGAGAGCGAGCATGTGTTTGCAACAGCCACTGACAGTTTGGCTGCTTCCAGGGACCTGCCGCTCTTGGGACGAGAGCGCGAGAGAGTGTATTTGTGTGTGTGCAGGTATACACACACATCAAATGACAGGTTAGGAGATTGAGAGTGAGCGGGTTTAGAAAACACACACACTGTGAAGCAAAGGTCCTTGGGAGCAGGAAGGGGTGGAGACTGTGAACCTCTTCTTGTCACAGCAGATCTGAATGAAACCACGTCTGATGCAATGTGTGTGTGTGTGTGTGTGCGTGTGTACAGCTGCAGGTCCAAGTCCAGTTTTCATTCACGCATGTGTGAGTGTGTGTGTGTGTTTAAGTTGGCTGCCTTCCTCTCCAATTTTCTGGCAGGGGGATTGTGAGTGTGCATGTGTAGATTTAAAGGTGTAAAAGTGTGTGTGAAGTCTGTGTCAGCATGTGACTCGCCTTGACATCCCATGAAGGCGTGTAGACAAGGTTCCCTTCCCTCTGTCATCTCCTCAGCTCATCCTCATTAAAAGAGTCCTCTTTCACTCCATCAAATCTTCTCTCCCCCTCCCATCCCGTGCTGTCCTCCCTGCTTCAGACGTTCATCCTCTTTGCTCCTCTGCCATCTTTTCTCCCTCTCTCCTTCTCTTTTCCTTTCTCCTTTCTCCTCTCGCTCTCTCTTTTCTCCTGCTTTTTTTCCGCCACAGACGTCCAGTCTGTTTTGCTCTGGGCAAAGATTCCCAGCTGTACTTTCCTTCCTGCTGCAGTTCCCACACGAATCCCATCTTTTCTCCATGTCACGTCATGGACTACGGAGGGGACGCACATTCAGAAACACAACACAACTTCACATGAGGAACAGTTCACAGGCCACCTTTCCTTTCCTCTCTCCCTCTCTGATTCCTGTGAAAACATACAGTGTATAAATTACGATGGCTGTTTTTTTCCCCATTACGCCTCTAAAAGCCTAAGCAGCTTTGTACTAAAGCAATGAAGATCTCACAGGGCATTTCCCCGCCTGCATCTGCGCTGTTGTTACTGGTATTTTGGAACATCTGTCGTCTGTTTAGGTGTGTGTGTGTGAGAGAGCCTGGCAAAATTATGCATGAGTGTCTGGGAGATGTTCTCCAAGGTATTTGAGAGAACGGACCGAAAAAAATCTTTGCTGATGTAAATTAGAGAAAGGCATCATTAACCTGCCATTTAGCGGGATTGTAAAAGAGTTTCTGTTTTGCCTCAAAACACACACACACACACACACACACACACACACACACACACACACACACACATACGCATGCACAGGCTAAGTGGGTGACTGCTGCCTTCTCGAAGAACACAGCTACAAAGACAGAAGGAGACGTTTTTGTTGTTGTTTTGACCCAAATGCATGATGTAAAGAATATCTGTTTTTAGACAAGCAGAAGACACATTTTTCACAACTAAAGGAGCTTCCCATTTAAAGTTTTTGTCAGTTGGTCATGGTCTCTCAAAGATGTATATTTTACTGACTTTACGGCAAAGAAAGCCCACAACTAAACTACAACAAACTGAGAAATATTTATGAATATGCCTTTTTACTTTTTATTCGTCTGCACATAAAATGGTTAGGATAAATACTTGAGCATGTAATCACTGAATGCCAATCTACGTATCTGTTGTCTCCCAGCGGACATATAGACATATATTCAGATGTTTCTGAAAACACAACACATTTCAGTAATGCTATGTTGTCTTATAGATGCCTGGGGGCCAAAAGTGCAGTCTTGACTTGCCCTGTTTGTCCCGACTGTGTCTGTTTGTATTTATCCTAGAGAAACAAACTGGAGAAAGGGCTCTGCGCTCGCTTCCTCCCACGCTAAAACATGCTTAAAATAACCAGTTTTCTTCAGGATGAGCAGGCAAGCCTTTGCAAAGAAGTTGCTAAATTGAATATGGAAAGAAAGAAAGCAAAAATAGGGCATCGAGTCTTGCGTCACCAATTTGTGCAATTCAGCAGGCCCTTATGCATTCATGTGCAGGGTCGGGTTGAGATGAATGGGTGTGATGGCTCAGATGTCTGTCCGTCTGAATGACTCAAAACAAGTCTCAGATATTAGGACATTTTACACGGCTGATAAAAGAAATACAACCATAAGGGTATTGTGAAGGTGCATAGCCAAAACTTATTAAAGCACTAGTTATCTTCGCGTCACTGAGTTTAAAGGCTGGAAACAAGGAAATGTTATCGTGACATCGAAACTCCAGGAAGTGACTGCGCCGCCCAGCCAAGGAATAGTACAGAACACTAAAAATGAAGCTATCAGGTACAGCCTGTTACTCACAATTAAAATAGCTTAGCAGTAATAAACCGTAACGTGTACATTTTACACTTCAGTTTTTGTAAGGATTAAATAAAACAAGAAATAATGTGGAAATAGTGGGTTTTAGAGATGCTGGTATGCAGATGTTTGTCCTTTTAATGTAGCAGACTAGCTGTTTCCCCCATTTAGTCTTTATGCTAATTAAAGCTAAATGCTGACTGTATCTCATATTTTGCCAACAAACATGAGAATGATTTCAATCTTCTCATCATACTCTCAGCGTGTAATGTCAGAACCATTCCTTTAAAGAAGAGATGAGTAAGAGATGGACCACACGTCAGGAAATGTGAGCATTGGTTAAAAAACTAATACAAAAAAAGAAAAATGCAATGTGGTGCAGTCTGTTTTGAAGGGGAAATAGTGCCAGCACTATTAATATGACTGAATATTTTATTCAATATGCAGTTTCAACAGGACTTTATGAAAAACAGGAAGGCAGAAAAACAGCATTCATGTCTGCATCTTCGTTTATTTCTGACTAGGTAGGGAGCTCATTTTTCCTTCCAAATGAGTCAAACTCTGATACCACACTCAGGGGATTGTGGGTAAATCCTCGGTGGAGGCATATCCTGGAAAAAGAATGAGTAAAAAAGAGGCAAATGAAGAACAGACTTTTTTGCTTCAGGTTCAGAGAACTATTTTCACGAGCATTTAGAAAGCAGCATCAAAGAGGCATTTCTAAAATTCTTCAACAAACATCTAAAGCAGTCAGATGAATTGATTGGAGGTTCTTTTCAACTTCCTGTCTGACCTTGCGGCGGTCAGTCCTCATAAATTGGCTGTTACAGCAATGCACAGGCCATGGACGCACAGTGTGGCAAAAACAAGACACAATATATAAGGAACAATGTCACAGTGAGGAGAAGTAAACAGAGAGATGATGAAGAAGCTCAACTGATGGAGGTATCAGGAGAAAGAAAAGGAGAAGTAAAGATAAAACTAGAAAAGAAGGAGGTGTGAAGGCATGTATTCAAACACTCATATGAAATAAATTTGTTTTTTCCTCTCAGATTTGTCTAAAATAGAATTGCAGTATTCCACAATCATCCCACTTTTATTATCCCTTCCCATTAATTTTGTTTTTTCTGGACAATTTCAGCCTGAGCGTGGAGCTTTTACAGCCACAGCCGGAACGAAAGGATGTGGAACTGCGCCCTCAAAATTCCTCCAGAATTGATAGAGCCTTTTATAGTTTTGTTTGCTGACCAGTATTTTTATGCTGGCCGCTACTGGATGTCCACAAAACCTATTTAGTATTTAAATAATGCATTGAAAATGAAAAGAAACATCAATCAATATTTACAGTATAGCAAAGACCACAGCACTTTGGAAATGAAAGAGAGCAACCACTTAACAGCATACTGGTATTTTAAAATGGAAATGCTAAAATGTAGCTTAAAATATATCTACAGTTTGCTAACAACAAGCCACAACAAGCTGCTGTTCATTATAGTCAGAAAGTAGCAGTGAGTGAATTGATTTGATTGTGTTTTTATTGCTAAGAAGTTAAACTTATAACTTGTCAGAAGAAGAATGTCTTTTTAAAAGGTACATACTGTTGTTTTAAGTGGCAGCTGATATTACATGCTATTGTAAATAGGCAAGCTACTGTTTTTTTAGTTCCACAGGTGGAATAGCTCTATGCAAAGGTTACACCATCTACAAACCAGCACCTCTGGTGTCTTCGCTGTTTGCAACTTCACAGTGATGACAAGACAATAATTCAGTAGTCTGATGCTTGATTAGTTCATTTGCAGTTTATTTGTCTTTCTTCTTGGAACAACAGAGAATTGCAGTGAAAAAGTTAGAAATAGTTAGATGAGTCATTTGGCGTCACAGTCACTGGGCACCAACAGAACGTAACAATCAGGTATTCATAAAGCGAGCAGGAGGGGAGAAGGGAACGGATCCAGTAATCAGTGTGGAAGTCACCTGCATAGTCTGATGGGGCACAAACAGCTAATCAACAGTGTTTGTTGTTGGCCAATGTCATCAAGCAGATGTCTCCCATCTGGCAAGAGTCCTCACGCAGATACTGTCACACACCGATGATGGCCGTGTGGGATGGATGTGCATGCACGGAGGGAAGGAAAGAAGACAACTGAGGTGAGAATGACATGTTTGCACTCGTCAGCTGCTGATGGCGTGTTCGCGGGTTACCATGTGGTGCGAGGTTGATTGTGGTCGTTCTCTGCTGCGCCGGTGGGTGAAGCTAAAGTGAATGACAGGAGACAACATTGGTTTGTGTGTGCTCGTACATAACAGTGTCTGCCTGGGGTGTGGTAGCTGAGAAAGCACAGCTAATTGCTTTTTTTGGCAAGTTCTGAGTAATGGGCAGACAGTGAAAGGAAAGAATAGGAAACATTGTGTACACACACAACACACACACACACACACACACACACACACACACCGTGAGCATTTCTGCACTAATTTTCTGGTTTTTTTTAAAACAATCTGGCTTGCGTCTGGAGCAGTACTTTGCCCAAATGTTACCGATCTAAGCTCCATCCTTCAGAGGAGGAGAATGTGAAGAATGCTCTGGCTCTTCTCTTAATGTGGTAAGATTGTACACAATTTAAATCATGGTATCAGTTTAAATTAGCTTGGAAGGCCATCCTGACCTTTACACCTTTTCTCCCGCAGCAGCAGCTACACCCGAAACCCATGTGTGGAGGGATTCTAACGAAAGTGGTAATTATGTCAAGGCACATCTCCAGTGCGCAGCCAAAATGAGTAGAGATTGCTGGTTCAGGGAGAGGGCATCTCTATGTGGTGTGTGTGTGTGTGTGCGTGCTTGCGTGTGTTTGTGTAGCACTTCAAAACACCTGTTGTGGACTAAATGACTACCTTCAGAACAGCACTCCTCCTGTGAAGTTTGACCCCTGATGGTGGGGCCGGGTACTTTACTTTGATGCTGCTGAGCTCCTGTTCTTCATTCTCAGTCATCGTCTTCGTCATCGTCATTGTCTTCATCTTCGTATCTCTTTTATTGTCTTCTGTGTCTTCCTATTGATGTCAGAACCAAAAGATATCGCTCTTTAGTGGAGGGAATTGACTTGTGCAAACACAGAGCTGTTTACTTTAGACAGGTTTCCCAATGTTGTTCATGTCACTGAACTCGACAGGATCAGTGATATTTTGTACCGGGTTGTTTTAGGACTGTCTTGGGTAAAATAAAACCGTCAGAATTAAATGTCAACATATGGAACTTTACACTGATTAACTGTTTGAAAGAGACCTTAACACACATTGCGCATACTACATTGCGCATACTACACCATAGCAACATGTTTACAGTTAGGAGTTGTACAGTACTGTATGTATGACTATAAACAGCCTGTTACTACAGCTTTTTTTACTGCAGCTACTTGGGATGGGTTGGGGTGACTTTCAGACGTGGTTCCTGTTGAAATTACCGACTGGAAAATAAGAAATCCAGACTTCCCAGTTCAAATGGAAAACAGCATTAGGCACAGCACATTGAGACTAATGCTGATGTCAGAATGCTAACATGCTCACAATGCCAATGCCAAAACGCTTATGTTACATAACATTTTCTAATTAACACTAAACACAAAGTATAGCTGAGGCTGATGGGGATGTCATCAGCTTTCAAAGTATTTGGCATGGCTAAAACAGTCTGAATTATACAACACTTGTGCAAGAGCTACAGCAGATAAATTGCTCATTGTGGATGATCGACCAATCAGAGGCCACTGAGGCAGAGAGCGAGAAGATTGATAGGATAACATAATTGACTTTTAGACCACACACTTATTCTCTCTTACTCTCACATGTTCTGTCTCTGCCTTTCATTGAACTGCACTTTTTGTTGTCTCTCTTAAATTAAATGACTTTACAGTGGTTTTTCTTTTATGGTTCATGTTGCCCAACATGTGACATAAATACAGTGAAGCACACAGCAAAGTACTGGGCCAAGCCAGAGTTTATGACCTTCAACCAAACTGAAGTTGCTATTACCGACTCAAATGTCTGTGGAAACAACGAGGGAAGTTTCTTTGGGAGGAAGCACTTAACCATGACGTATTCCTCTATATTAGATTTGGCACAAAGCATTCACTGTCGACATCATTACTTGTTTGGACATCCCCTGTACACGCTACTATGTATTGGCAGACTTTTATCATAAAATCCCGGAACGGCTGTCATGTCACGTTATTCCTCAAAACTTGGACCATATATGGTGTTTTATGAAACGTAGAACTCCGAACTCAGATAATTGCCCCGTGCAGGCACTAACCTCTCTCTCTCTCTCTCTCTCTGGCCCCCACCAGCCACCAGACACCAGCGGTCTCTCTCGCACCCCTCCAACCTCTTTCCACGACCCCCTCCACCCGTCTCGTCCCTTCTCCCCTCCATCCGTTCATCCCTCGACCCACATCCCTTCCTTCCTCAATCCCTTTTCGCTTCCTTAAACCAACCCTTTCATTCCATCTCCAATAAATCATTTTAAACCCATATCTCTATTGTGTGGTCTTTGTTAGTGAAGATCCAATATGCTTTATGGTCATTTTTAGCATGTATGGCCTAACCACAGAAGAGTTACACACTGAGCAACACACAGAGACAACGTGTTAACCCTCAGTGGGTTCAGCAAATTAGGAAAAGTTAGCTATCATTGTTTGTTTCCCTGCTTGACTTTGTTTAATGTATTTAAATATAACTTGGTAATCGATGCCCTGCCGTTTCTGAGCCCACTCTAAGACTGTACCTAGTATTTGACAAATACTCTTGAGATACACAAGTGTCACAGAGACCAGCTCATGAGCCTCACCTCTGGTAAGTAGCTGGTTCACAAATATTCCACATCTTTTCCTGCCCAAAAGAACCCACATGGTCTCCGTCTTTCGTCCACAGTCCAGCAGAGCCGTCGGCTGAGGCTGTGAGGACGAACAGTCGGTCAGCCACCTCGAGAACGTCCACGCTTACTAATGCTCTCTCATGAGCCTTCCAAGACTGCAGCAGAGGAGGCCGCTCACAGACTGGCTGTGTGGAGAGAGAACACCACAGGCTGATGGGGATGCACAGTACCGACTTCATCTTTTATTTATTATCACCAGCTCACAAACACAAAGACATACACTCATCTCGTGTTGGAGGTCCAGTGCGTAGTGACAGATGTCCCAGATCTGAAGCCGGCCAGTTGTGTCTCCAGTGACCAGGGTGGTGTTTTTAAGCTGATCTGAGGTCAGGCTCAGCACACGCTCACCCGGCTGCTCTGGAGCATAGAACTGACCTGGAATTTGGAGGAAAAGGGTTTTTTAAACGGAAAGAAACCAAGTAAAATCAAGATGAATATATATTTCTTACAATCGTCCTCTGAAGGTTAAGAATACCGTCGTGACAAATTCACTTCTGAGACAAATTGCCACCCTTAAATATTTTGTCATACAGCTCCTTTTTACTCTCAAATTCCTTTATGCTGTAATATCCACACACACAAATGCAGACTGGCTCACTCATAGACACGCCCATGCATGCTCGTACACATATGCAGCGGTCAGAGGGCATGAATCCCACACCACTAAACGCAGATGGGATCTGGAAAGAGACATAGTAGTGGGCTGCCAGGAATGTCACTGACTGTTCTGTCTGTTTGTAAATCAGATTTACGGTAAATCGTTAAAAAAAAACAGCTGCTTGTCAATTGCTTGTATAGTTTGGTGTTTCCACCTCTCTCATACTGTGAGAGTTTTATTCAAAACTCACGTCTTTGAACTTTTTCATCCAGTTCTTCTGAATGATAATCTTTGCAAAGTGTTTTAAATAAGTGCCAGGACTCCCCTTATTCACATGTTAGCGTGTGTATTGGCCAGAAATCATTAGTAATAATGTCTACAGTCAAATAAAAGATGCTAGGAGATAGTGGGTTCCCCCAGAAGATTGTAACAATCTTTTACTTAAAACTAAACAATTTCACCTGTACCATTTATTACTACATATAACACCCCAAAAGCCTTTAAGACTAACTAGACTAATTCTTCTAGAAATAGTTGCCCTATAAAACTATATTCTTCAAATCAAAAGAGCAGTTTCATAAAAGTTTTAAATAATGTTTTCATTATTTTTGTTCACAAATTTTAAAAAAGTTATGACGAACAGCTCTCCAATTATTTCTTCTAAAAGGTCGTTAATATTGTTGCCATAAATAACAGCGCCCTCATTGTCGGCTCTTCGAGATGCTCTCCAATTGTTTTGTTGATAAGGCTTATGAGGCGTGTCAGCCAGAGAATCTGATACAGAAAAGGTACAGAAAATAGTTATGGTAACTTGTGAGAAGCGCCAGTATGCAAGGAAAAAGATACGCCAAAGAGTAAAATGAAGAAGTGCCTAGTACTGCCCACTTTGAGCTCCTACAGAACACTTTTCACAGCCTAAATTATTCTCCTCCCTTGAATGCTCTCTTTCACATGATTGTCATAACGCAGGTTGTGGAAGTGCACAACTCAACCCATAGAGCACTTTTTACACAGCCTAAATAATTCAGGTTGTGGATTTGTACAATTCTGTCATGTAATAGAGGGTTCAGACCGTGTAAAAGTGCTCCTCGGGTTGAGTTACACAAGTCCACAACCTTTTTTTAACTGATTTGGGATTACGAGGAAAAAGACCATTCAGTGGAGGATTATCAAGTGTACAAGTGTGGACAAAATTGTACTCTGCATTCATCGCACCTTCCTTCCTTCTCTCACCACAAGTGTGGCGTCTGTCCAGTGAGGCTCCAAAAGGAGAGCCATCCGGCCTGCGATGAGACCAGGACGCCTCTGTTTCTCAACTTTCTGTTTGCCGGCCGATGCTGCAGGAACAAGAGGCTGTTCACAGGGGCCAGCACTCTAGAGGAGCAACGGCAAAAACAGAAAAACAGTCAACAACAATGTTTACCACACACGAAGAATGCAGAAAAAAACAATGTTTACATCCAGACTAGAGAGCTAGTGTTTGCGCCGGTGGGGTTATAAGATAATGAATAGGCTAGGAAAGAAGAAAAAAACTAAGTTCTGCTCCATCAATTTGTATTGCCTTTTTTCGGATCTTTTCTTTTTTTTTATTGGAATATTGGATAATTTTACCACTTGAATGTTACAAAGGGCCACAACTTGACACTGCTATTTTATAAGCAGAGACTAACCAAGAAAGTTTGGAAAGCACTGTTTTAATCTTTAACAATGTTATTTGATGAACGTTTAATATGTTTTTTGTAATGCAGTAGAGCATCTTCCTCTGAAGTGTAGTGTAGTAGGAGTATAAGGTGTCATAACCTGGATACTCCACTAAAGTACAAGAACCTCGAACGTGCAGTACTTCCCACCACTGCCTGGACTTATGCATCTTTGCTATCTAAACATCAAGGCTGAGTTTTCTTACCCTCCCTGTGTCGGTCTCTGAAGGTGGAGCACTGGTCCTTGCGTCTCCAGTCTCCATATAATCACCTCTCCGTCATGGCTCGCCGTGGCAACGACCCCAGAGCAGCGCACTGACACACGACCAGAATGTCCGATTTGTGGACGCCGCTGGACTTCCACGACACGTCTGCTCTTACGTACAAATCCTATAAACACAGATGTACATATTAAACGTAAGGTTTTTTACCATGGTCAAAATAAAAATATTAAGAAAACATTTGGATGTGGTATTCAGGTTGAAAATCATCAGTTTGGTGTTGGTTGAAATCGCCCACTTCCCACTGTGACAGTTTACAAATGGTCTGACATAACATGTAATTGTTTGTGCTGCCTTGTGGAAAGCAGCACTATTTCCTCCTCTGGTTTACTGATTTTGTTTACACCTCTGGGCTACAGTGTTGAGGTCAGCTCTTTCAAATGGGGTGGCTGTGGTTCAGGGAATGGAGTTGGTCGACCTCTCACAAGGTTGGCAGTTCCGATCCCCCGCTTCCTCCTTCCCACATGTCGAAGTGTTGTTGAGCGAGACGCTGAATCCCGAGTGGCTCCCCGGGGCGCTTTACTGCAGCCCACTGCTCTTAAGGCTTAGGATGGCATATATACACACATATATATATATATGACAATAAAAATAAAGTGAAATTATAGCTCAGCATGATGGACTTCAGAGAAATCCGGGTTCTGCATGGCACAGGTGTGTATGTGATCTCACCAGGTGCATGTGTAAATGTAATTTACGTCATTCGCTATCACATTTTTTTTTCTGCTGACACAGAGGGCTTCACAATGAGAAACATGGTGAGCGGAGGAAAAACAGGACATGAATACTGAATGTTGCCCCTGTAGTCAAGGGCTGAATTTAGCCGCAGAGCAGATGGTGGTTAAAGGTTGAAAGGTAACACACTGTAACACAAGAATTTGAGGTGTGAAACATGCATGTCCAAACTTTTTGTCTCACATTGCAGTTCATACTGGTGTTTATACTGGCACCCACAATGCTTCAACTTTATTTCTTAAAGACCAAAATGTCAGCGTGAAGAAATGTGTCGGTGGATGCGGTGAATCTTTTCTCTAAAACATGCTAGACATAAAAACAGAAGATACAAGAGGCCCTCTTAAATCTGCACTCTTAAGAGAAACACAGTGTTTTAAGTCTGAACCCGACTAGTCACTATGGTTACAGCTGTTTGTATGGGAACTTGTGAATGAGCAAAAGAGCAAAGGCTAAGTCATCTCTGGATGTATGCATCTTGATATATTTAAGCTTTTTTTGTCATTTGATTGTGTGTGCTGCACTTCCAAGAATCACTTATCAATCTTAAAAGAAAATTGACAGAGGACAGAGTAGAAGTGGGGGAGAGAGACAGAGAGCGGTATGACATGCAACAAAGGTCCAAGGCCAGAATTTAAGTTGGTGCATTGCGGTTAAATGGCATGCCCTTAAACCACACGGCTATCTAAAGCTTTGCAATGGATTTAATAATGTGGTTTGGTTATTCCTCTATTTTTACAAACAAAGCTTGATATGTAAGGTACCTTGTGGAGGTTCTGACCACTATAGCACCGTGGTGCAATGTGCTCATGATACTGATGCTTTGACTTGATTGATGTCATGTTCCAAGAACAGGAAGAAGAAGACTGCTAACAAGCAATACAAACAATGCAAGTTTCAAGTTCTTAAATGTTTAAAGAAGGAAATGCATTCAACACCTGTATTATGTGTAAAGCGTGGACATATGCATTTTGGTGTGAAACAGCGAGTGTTTAAAAAAAAAAAACAAAAACCTTAACTGCTGTGGATTATTCATAGTGCCTATAATTTTACCTTGGCAGCTGCAATGTCGTACTGAGCGACCCGCCGGCTCCACCCAACGGACAGCAGCCGGTTGTCATGGAGACAGGTCAACCCGGTGACCTCAGAGTTGGTAACGGGCTCCAGTTTGTGCAAGTTGAGGCCATTCAGTAAGTTCCACACCTGTCAGAGTTGTCATTAACCAAACTGCCTCATACATGTGAAATAAATATGCACAGCAATGTTTGGCGCTACAGTTCAAATGTGCCAGTATTTTTGTCCAAACTGTGGTATTAAACCTTTATCGTGCCATTGCGAGCTCCAGTGATCAGCATTCTGTGGGAGGAGTCTAGAGTCATGCAGGTGACTTCATCTTCTCCATGAGCGTTTAGGATCTGAAAGCCGCCTCCTCCCCGTCCTCTACGTCCCACAGAGACACAGATGAGTCGGCATGTCCAGTCACCACCTGTCTCAGGAAGAGTTGTACAGAGCACAGCAGAGGGCAGGACCACTTTGACCGTTTGGTCCAGGTTCCCCTCCTTCGTCTGCCAACCATCCGCCCCTCCTCTCTCGTTTCAGCCAGGTTGAGCAGTGCCAGGTGATCTTTGCATCCCACCACCAAATGAGACTGGGTCTGCTCAGGAAGGGGAGGGCTCAGCAATAAGAAGGGGAAGTTGCCATGTTCTGGGATTCGACCTGGCTGCTGGCATGGAACTGCAGACAGACGTTTTCAGACAGTGATGGCTGGAAATGTCCCAAATCTCAGCTCCTGCCGAAAACACAACTAAGTAATTCACAAAATCCCAAATATGATTTAATATGACAAAACAATAAGCAATATAAATGGGCTTCATATTTTAAGCCTAATCTTTCATGACTCACGGCATCTCTGAGTAGCTGAAGATCTGCCCAACAGGTTGGTAGATGGCAACTATCCAACACAGTTGGTGCGGTGACCCAGCAGCGTAGCGACGGGACGTGTGGTCACAAATCGGGTCCAGAGTCTGACTGCTCGGTCACAACCTCCTGTCACCAGCAACTGCAGAGACGCATTGTAGTCGAAACATTTGGCTCCCTGAAATGAGACAAAAAGAGCACGGCATACTGATGGCATAGAAAATATACTTCATTATACTTGAAACTTTAAATAAAGCATGCTCACAGTGTGAGGAAAATAACAAGTCGGCTGGTCTCATTATTTTTAACTGGGGAGTTTTTTGAGGGTGGCCTCCATTATTAAAATGTCCAGACAGTTAATTGGTGTACGACATTAGCGTGCTCCTTCAAAAGAAGCCATTGTAACAGTCACAGGAAGCATCACCGCCCAGTTCTAATACTGCTTTCGAAACGGCATTGCTCCTTCTCTGCACAGTCAGTGGCACTGTTTGCCTCTGTATGCTGGGCCGACTTTAGAAATAACTTGACTCACATCTCATAATTGTGCTTCTGGATCAAATTGGCAGGTTCACTGCATGAGTCAAGTACTATCTACATTGGCCACATACGGGCTTTCATTGATTTATAAACAAGTCTATTTTCACCCAGTTAGGTCAGGGTCACCCAGGCCAGAGTACGGTGACCTCCGTCTGACCTGGATCCACATCAAAAGTGGATAACAACAAAAATCATTGCACTCCCTTCTTGCTAGAAATATACTTCTGATGCATAAACACCTTCTTGATAGTATGCAGTGCTAACCACAATAATATGTAGAATGTAGTAATATGTACACTTATGCTACTCTACCATCCAACTATCAGTCGGTTACCTGCTTACACTTCCAAATGTAAGGCTCCTGCTTCAGTGTCACACTCATAAAGACCACAGAGGTGGTGTTACTTTCTGATGATGTCATAATGACGTTGGCGCTGGGTTCAAACATCACCCTGTTGATTGGCTCCTGGTGGATGTTCGGCATGTGACGGTAGGAGACCATGTTGCTGTGTTCACCCAGGTCCTGTTATCACCATGGATGACAATAAATGCGTGTTTGTAAAACTAGTGTCATCAACAAGTGGTTGTCATTGCTGACTGCCACACTAGTGCTAAGCTTACTGGGAAAAAGATCCTCTGTAGACCTTTCTCTTTGTTGGACAGATTCTTGAAAAGACCTTTCAATGGATTCAGGAACCACATGAGGTGGACTCCTCCTTTTTCATCCCCCAGTAGCAGCAGAGAGGCTCGTTCTGGACACTTGGAGGGGAAACCACATAGATTCAAGGGACGGGTTTATTTATTTCAGAAGGAATTGGTCTCAAAGGAATGGCGTTCCTACCTGAACATCATGCCAGTAGCAAAGAGCAGTTGGGACACTATGAAACCCTTACAAAAACATGAAACAGTTAAGAGTCGACAACACTTGACAATTTAGATGTTCAGCTCCGTTTGGAACAATTCAGCGTGTTAGCAATCAAGTATACCAAAGAGTGTGGACGTCCTCAAATACATTGCCCGTGGAGACATTGACAAAGTGTAAGTCCCTGCAGTCGGTTGCTATGGCGACCTTGTGGACGTTGCCCATAGAGACAGCATCAGTGGTCCAGCCTCTGAACCTCCTTGTGTTGGCCACTTCCTCTGTTGATCTCCAGCAAGCTGGATTAAACAGGATTAAGTACAAAACGTCGTGAGTGTGTGCGAGTGTGTAGTACTCCCATGTGGATGTAAAAGTATTACCATGATGTCACTCACCCCAAGAGTTTTGAGGGACATGTAGGCTGCTGTTCCAGACAGTGATCTGACCTCCCTTACTGACACTAAGATAGCGGAGTGGAGGAGGGTGAGAGACAGCAACCACACGCACTGTTGGCTCCCGCTGCAGAGGAACGAGTGCAACAAAGGTTATTGGAGTAATACAATTATTAATTTTAGGAAGAAATTCAATATATACATATATAGAAGTAAAATAAAAACCCTTTTGAACATGTGTCATAAGTTCATACATATATACCAATAGTATTCATTTAAATCCCAGGTCAAATATCTAGCCTGTGGACAATAATTCTGTTTTTTGGCTATAGAGGGGCAGAGCAAGCTAAAGGTTAGCAGACAGACACACAGCTGGCTAACAGAGCAGCAGTTGAAGAGGCTACTTACACACACAGCAGACACAAAGCAAAATAAATCCCATTGGAGTCCTGTTTCTGCCCACCTGACAACTGTTAACGCAATATTACCAGTATTTATACTGGTTCATGTGCTTTTTCACTATGGGTGACCCTTTTCACTTTAAAAGTTAATTACATTGGGGTTGGTTAGGGTTAGGTTTAGGTCAGTATAAGAATGTCTTGTTTTATTTGTTACATTTATTGTCAGGTATAAACTACTAAAAGGAATTTCATGCAAAGGGAAGAAGCATAGAGATGTCTTCATTGATGTTATCGACCTGCAGTCGTTGGGCAGGTTGACACTGAGTGGATGTAATGAGCTGTAACATAAAGTTACTCATAACTATGTGGGGATCTGTTTGTTATTTAAATAAACATGTCCTTTAATCTTGGCGCCCTCATTTGGCTGTTCAGTGTAATTGTATACGAAGATGCACCTTTCCTTCCCACTTCCCCGGGCTGGTGGACCTCTACCTTGTTGTGAGAGCAGTGTCTGATGTGCGGCTGGGAGGCCAGGAGGGCAGCTCTGGGGATGGAGGCCCGCTCTCTCTCTGTGTACTCCAGAAGCAGGTAGGAACAAAGCTGCTGCCACTTTACCTGCCCGGTACACCTGATGTCCACCTGGATGTGAAACATTTACAAGACTCTGCATGTGGAAGTCATCCTACTTTCTTTCTTTTTTTGCCGATGGGAGTATACTGTAATGTGCGCATCACATGTGCTTTTCTTTTTAACAGTATTTGGCATTATTATTTCTTCTAATAATTTCTCCTTACCTCACCAAAGAACCTTTCAACCCATGTGTCTTCCACATCTGGACCAATCACAGACCTCAAACCTCCCGGAAACTCTTGCAGCTCATTGCGTGCTCTTCATTTCCTCGTGTCCGGGCACTCCTTCCTTTTGGCCTGTGCTCAAGTGGTCCAGCTTTTGGGCCGGTAAATGCATTTCTCAGGGGCTGCAGGTGCTCGGGTGTTAGTTTCTCTGCGGGACTGACTCCACTGGCTGGGTCACTGCAGCAATGATCAGTTAAAGGAAATTATTATTTGTGCAGGTATTGGATACTTTTCAACTTAGTTACTTATTGTGTGTGCTGGTTAACAGCCAGTTCAAAAACATGCATGACACAATAATTAGTAGAAGTATAGGCTTAAAGACACTGTGGTTAGGTAGGTCAGGGGCCAATTTAAGACAATGAATGATCAATCAGGGACAATCGGTTGTCTTAGCATCACTTGTTTTTATTTTATTTGCTATATTAATTCCATCAGTCACTGACACTCTGGTTTGCGACTGGCTCACTGCAGAATGAATGCAGCACTCCCAAGTGGCAGCAATGGGACAACACACAATAATGTGATTTTTTTTTAAATCACATTATGAAGTCTCATGCATAATCATCTGAACATACAAAGAGCAAAAAGGAACGTATGTAACTTGAACAGTGGGTGTTAATGTGAGTATTTGGTAAATGTTGTGAATGGGAATAAGTCCGGTTTGGAGGACGTGTTTGAAACATCAAGTGATGTTCACCACTCCTGTGTGGCCCTGTTGCCCGGGGAGACGACAAGCGGGAACAACCAGTCACATGTCTTAGCATTGTGAGGTCTTTTCCAACTCTATCAGGACATACATGAATGGTCCTTTGCATACACGTTTGTCACCAATGCTAATGGCACCGTAAAGTAATTAAGTAATAAAGTGTTGCTGAGTTCGCTGACAAAGGAGTTAAAAAAGACTGTTGCATCTGAAAGAGTTGGTGAAGCTGTGTTGGGACAAGGAGGAATCCTTGTCAGTGTCTGAGTGGAGAACAAAATGTGAGTCTGAGATGCAAATGTTCTTCACAGAAGACTTGACATACCTTTCTGTAACGTTATGGAAGGACGGATGCATGAAAAGTGAAGATGGATACCAGTATACATTGTTTCATTTGACGGGACAACGTTTGAGGTGATAAAATGGCAGATGATTGGTGTCACATGAAAAATATGGAAAGTAATTGGATGATTATGAGGTACAGCCATATCACATGCAACCATTAGCAAACATTTGTTTATACAGTTATTTAACAGTGATCAGTTATACCTATCAAAATCAGATTAATGGGAACAAGCCAAAGAAAACTCACCAAAACCTGCTGTGTGGTATTTCTCTCTCATAAAGCCCCCAAGGATTTTTGTTGTTTCTTAAAGTATACATATTGATAACCTGAGCCTTGCTGCTTGAACGCCTCTTTAAAGTCTTTCAAACACTAGATGCTGCTCCATCTCCTGTTGGATTTTAAATCCAGGTTGAATCTAAAGTCGTCACTGTTTCAAGATGCAGCACCCACAGCACTGAGGCCCATCTGAGCTGCTCCACATGCTCTGAGTCTAAACACTGCAGGGCCTTTGTTTCCATCCCTTCCTCAGTCTTCTCAGGCAGACCTCATTTGCTCAAACAAAGCTTCTCGTCTCCAGACGGGAAAGGAATGTCCAGGTCCACGGATCAATAAGCCATCCGTCACAAGTGTTTGACCTCTGCGAGAGGGGAAAGTCAACACATCGCTGGTGAGAAGACCGTGGAGAGTTGAGAGATCCAAATGACTGCTAGTCGGCTGGAGGTAACGGAGCCACAAACCCTCAGTGGATTAATCATTCAACAAGGAAAAGTTAGCCAGGACCCAGGAGAGTTAATACGGACACTTTTGGACAAGGACAGCTGCTTAAACACAACAAGGACTAAAAAAAACCTCAATGTTACATTTTAAACTGCAAATACATTTTTAGGTTAAACATAGTCAACGCAAACATCGATTATATTCTGTCATAATTGTTAAAGCCTCACAGACTTAACTATTAATTATTGCCAGGCCGCAGCACTCTTGCTCACCACTTGAATGCGCACGAGCTATCCAGAGTGGCCTCCCACGAGGTTTAATGAAGGTACCCAAGTGCCAGTGCAGTCTGGTCTGCAGGGCAATTTCTTCAGCCTTGTCTAGTATCAGACCAGTAGCTTGTACTGTAACAGGCAATACATCATTCATTTCATATATGATGCAATGGTCAGTAATGGACAACAGAAAATAGCAGCAGATAGTAATACACCACAATTTGTGCTTGTTATAGCGAGAAATACACAGGTAACATAAACATGCTTCCTTCTTTTGCCATGTAGACCTTTTACAGCAGGCTCTGTAGCAGTGATGTCATCAGTGGGTCTTTGACAATGATCAGCTAAGACAAACAATACTGTAACATCTACAGAAGGCACCATTCTTGCGGGTTTCAAAATTTATTATACAGCAGAAACCAGGAGCACCAACGATGTCGGGCGACTGTGGGTTAGTGGTTAGCAGGTCTATCAATCAGGGGGTTTGAGGTTCAATCCCCGCCCTAGTCGATTTGTCCTTGAGCAAGACACTTAACCCTGCATTGTTCCCCGTAGCTATGTGTATGAATGTAAAATGTAAAGTGTCTTTGAGTACCTTAAAAAGCGCTATATAAATTAAATGGATTATTATTAAAGTGCAAAGACAGAAACAAGTAATGCTGTATAATATAAACTCATATTACAGGACCTAGCGCAACAATAATGTTGTATTGTCTAAACTGTTGTATTGTGTCTTTTATCCTGTACTGTTTGCTATTGTTTCTGGTACAGTGCATCAAAAGGTGACATGTATGTGTTAACTGTACATGGTCCCTTTTAAATAAAGATATCTAAAAAATAAAATAATTATATTCTGTGGGCTGGATTATTTTTGCTTTTTGGTTGAAATGAGTCCCTGCCCATGCAGTGCTATGTGTGTCTATTTTTACAAAGAGCCCTGCAAAGTTAATAAGGTATTTGCTCAGTCACATATACGCCGTTACCTCATGTGGTCACTAGATGGAGCCAAAGCCAAATATTGGATCAGTGCTCCAACACGCGGAGGCTTGCAGAGGGAACCCCGAAGAGTGGCAGCAACTACGGACGACATTAAACCCTCTCAATCTCAACGAAATAGTTTTGCGATATACTCCATATACTCATCCTGGATTTAATGGAGGAACACGGAGTTTGTGCTCAGCCGTCTCCACTCAGCCGGTCTCACACGGCGGCGGCAGAAGCTCGCGGACTTCCACTCAGAATAATGACACCCCCGTGATCCGCCCTTATTTCCCCTCGCTCTCACCAACAGGGAACGGGAAATGGACTTCCTCCGCCCTGCCTGCTCCAGTGGTGATGGAGCAGTGAGGATGCCAACGGCACGACGCGCCTGAGGAGATTTGCTTTCCACTTCATTCCCTAGCTTCCCACATTGAGTCTTGTTGTTACCCGTGTGTTGCCATGTTGCGCGTGGTGGTGGAATCGGCTAAAGGGCTGCCGAAGAAGAAACTCGGAAACCCTGATCCGATCACTTCTGTCATTTTTTAAAGGTGAGTCAAAAAGTCTCAAAGTTGTAACTGTAACTTGTAGCCGAACATTTGGTCTTAAAGAAGTATTTAAAGCGTCTTCGGGATTAAATAACTAAATTGATTAAACTTGTATGATGACGTAAATGTATGAACTTCATAGCTTTGCTGTGGTTTTATGTGTGGAAGTCCATGCAATACATATGTTATTCTATGGTGTTCTCGCTCTTGCACATCATAACAAATACCACAAGCCCAATAGTCCATTTAGAACTGAAACCATTACGGATTTAAGTGTCATTAAATGTAGTAAGTTTAAATTCTTCGTTAACATGTCACGGCATTTCTAGATGCAACGTAGAGCTGAAGGGACTCGTAGAGAGTTTAGACAGAGCAAAGATACTTCAGATACTGAATTAAAATGGTCTCATGTACGATGAGGAAATAATAATCCTGGCAATCAGCACTAGTTGCCCTCAGCTGTTTGTTTTTTGACCCAAGTTGCCATCATCACTCACAGGTGTGGCAGCCCTCTGACACAAACTCTTTCCAAACTGCTCTGTTAGACACATCTATAACAGCTAAGTGGGTAAAGTGTGCGTGTGTCTTGAGAAGTCATGTTCCTATACAGTATGCTCTCTGTTATGGATACGCTGATGTTTCCTCATTTTAATGTATGAAATGATTTGACTTTCAGATGAGAAGAAGAAAACCAAACAGATTGACAGTGAGCTGAACCCTGTGTGGAATGAGGTACATCTCCATTACAGAGACACACACACACACCTACACACACACACACACACACACACACACACACACACACACACCTACACACCTACACACACACACACGTCCGAACCTGCAGAGGTCTCTGCATCACTCTTGTACTTTGATTTTGAAACAGTTAGTTTTGATCAGCAGCTAAGGAAAGCAGAAATAATTGCTATTTTACAAGATTAAACCCCTCTTTAAGTGCAGCAGTGCACGTCACATGGAAAACATATGCTGTGACAATCACCTTATGACTGTCACGGTGTGTATTGAGCATGAACACGTCTCATGTTACTGGTGTAGATTAGTCTCAGAGTTCGATGTGACTTTTGTGTCTAACTGAGTTGCAAAATCAACTTGATCAATTAGAGGTCCTGTCCTCTGATACAATGTTGCTGCTCCTGGACACAACACCACTTGGAGTACCGTATCTATTGGGCTGTGTATTCCCTCATCTTGTCTTGCAGGTGCTTGAGTTTGATCTGAAGGGCACTGGGCTGGACTCTAGCTCCTACATAGACGTCATTGTGAAAGACTATGAAACCCTTGGGAAAGATAAGTAAGTGCAATACAAGCCCACGGGACTGAACTTGTTAGCTTTGGTTTTTGTGCAACACATGGATCACAGTGATGAAAGAGAAGATGTGCGCCTCGCCTCCATTGAATCACTGCGACAACTTCTGTGTGTCTGACTTTCTGGGAAATGCGTCTGTCTAGTCAGACAGCCAGTTAGCTAACCGTAAGTCTTTCTGTTGTGTGGATGGCTTTTTTATTATTTAAATAAGTGAACATGCCAAAAGTTCCACTACCCACTGGTTAAAGGATGGGCATTATCAGCACAGACACATTAGCAAAGATGGCAAGTTAGATATTTTCCCAGTTACCCTGTGTTTGAGTTATGTAGTGGGATTACTGTACTCCCTCACACCCGACTTGCCATGTTGAGACTTGCTGGGCTCTGTGGGATGACTGATCCTGATTGGGCAACAATGGATCTCTCTCTCTCTCTCTCTCGCTCTCTCTCTCTCTCTCTCTCTCTCTCTCTCTCTCTCTCTCTCTCTCTCTCTCTCTGGAAAACAAAGTGTTGTCTGTCTGTCTCTCGTGTGTGTTATTGATAATAGGGGAAAATAATTGATGTGGTGATTAATTTCCAAATGATATAGTAGTTGTGTAATTCCTGTACAGACAGGGCCCATGAACTTCTCTAATGCTGTGTATGGAGAGTTGCTGTGATGCAAAAATGCTTCTAAATGTGTTTTTTAAACCAGCTCAATCTTTCCACATGAAGCCAAGATCACATCTGGGACCAATATAGATCAACCGCAAAGATTGTTTCTTTGACGTCACTAATTACTGCGATCAAAGTTTTCTTTATCGTAGGAACACAAATCGCATTAAAGCGTATCTGTCGTTATACTTTATGTCTAACAGAGACATAAAGTGGTATATCTCTATCTCTCTTTCTAGCGTATGTTCCCCCAGTGCATGGGACAGTCATAACTGAGGGGTGAGCTTTTCAAATGTGCCTCTCCAGCACACGTGTCCATGTTAAATTGAGTAAAGTTTTCCACTGGGCTGGCCCGTCTGACACACTCCCTAAAGAACTACACTGCAGGAGCACAAATGGACTTCTCTCAAATAGTTTTCCAGCTGTTGTTATGGGTAATCCCTGTTGTCACGGCAGCAAAAAGGGGGAACAAAAAAAAAAAGAGCAATCATTGTTTTCTAAACTATTTAGGAAGAAGAAGATTGTCTGACAGACTTCCCCCTGTGTGTGGTTGTGTGCGTGTGTGTGTGTTTGTGTATATCAATACAGTCTGGATTAAAAATGTGAGAATCACAAGTGAGTTTTATAAAAAATCATGGACAAAATTCAAATTTCTTGAATTTTAATTAAAATCTACTAGGTATGTAAATCCATTTTACAGTCAGTTCATATTATGTTAAAGTATTTGTCGGGTCAGAACACAAACACAAGTCTACAGCCGTGTTATCAGCTTAACTAACGTCTGCATATTAAAATATGACCAATAGAAATGCTGATGCAGGTAATGTAAGTGGGTTGGCATGCTAACATTTGGTAACACCAAATATATATATATATATATATATATATATATATATATAATTTTTAAAAATATTTTATTGACGCGCGCAATCCATACAATAGTTTTCCCTCTTTATCACACATGTAAACCTCATGGTTTGCACTCGATGAAAGGGATCACACAAGTCATTAGGATTCATCCTCCGGGGACCATGATTGACTTTACAAGACGTTGATCTTTAACTTTAGACTCAAGTGGTGGCCAACGTTGCCATCTCTAAAGCCGCGCTGCTAACATGGCTAAAAATAATAGTAGTCAAAAGTCCCCAGACAGTTAATGTTTAACCACGAACGAGTTTCACTTAACCTTAATCTCCTGCTTTACATGCTTTAAATAAACAAAAAATATTATTTATCGTAATCCTTTTTCCATTCAAATCAAGATTCATGACGAATATGCTGTAAAGTTCTAAAACGGGTCTTCAGACTTTTAGAAGTCATTGCATGATAATGCTGATATCAGGAAATGGCCACTTAAATATTATCATTACCATTAAATATTAACTTGCTGCACATATGCACCTGTAAGAGGAGAATGTGGGGATGTTAAAAAAAAATAAACGGGGTAAAATCCTTCAGTAGGATTTGGCTGGAAAAAATGTTTTCACAACTCAGAGTATAGTTTCATTTCCCGTCTTCATAAAGTTGAGATAATCCTTTTATATAAAACCTTCGGGTCTGTCCAAATATTTCACTTCCCCGGTTTATAAAAACAAAAACATTTCTGGATTGTGTAGCCTTGCAGTGCTTGATAAATATGATGCAACAGTAATAATCAAGGAACTGCGTTTGCTGATTTTCACCCTCTTATCACAGATCTGAGATGAGCTGTGTCATCACACTCGGCCATCCCAGCAGATCTGCGATAGAAATGAGTTATGTCGGGGGGCGGGGGGCAACTTCCTAAGTAGAAGCCAAGGACACTCTTGTGGAGCTGCTCGTGTTGAAAGTCACGCGTTCCCTTCACGGATAGGTGGTCATAGTTAACGTGTTGGGAGAAGTGAAAACTTAATTTGACCAGGAAAAGTGGAAAGGCCAAAAGTTTAAACTTGTTTGCTGGCTAAAGAAGCGCTGCTGTCCGCTGTTCCACTGGCTACAGAAGGCCGACAAAGGAGAGAACCGTATCTACATCCAACTATAACTCCACACACACCATTTCTGTCTAAGTGATTTGTGATTCTTTGGACGTGGGAACCTTATGAGCCGAGGTGGGACGTTCCCCGTGACTCACCGGGGGCATTAGTCACAAAGTCTGTTTTGGTCTGTGTGTTTGCATGGAAAACAATGAATGACCTCCATATTATGTTCAGAATACATACAGTTCTGTCTGTTAATAATTGTCCCGTAACTTTGGGAAGATGTTTGCTAAGATGCTCTTATCAGAACGCAGCCGAGCTGAAAACTGAGAAGTTAAAAAAAGAGAAGGGACAGCCCCCCCACGCCTGAATCTGGTCACATTGAGCTTTTTGAATAGTTTGGAGCCATAAGTCATAGGAGAGTGGATGAGAGTCGCATCAACCCTGAAGGATCATGTGTCGTTCTCTAATGGTCATCCAGTGAGATTCAAGGCTACATACCAGGCTTATAGAGTCACTGACTCCCGGTGTCATCCTCCTTCCTGATGTAGAGCAGCAGAAACAATAACTCTCTTTCTCCTGCCAAACCAAACCAACTCTTTTGTGTAGCGACCAAAAGTGTCGGTAACCTGATATGAGTAGCTGTCTACGGTTCATATCTTACTTTGCTGCCTTTCAGTGGAGCGCAGTAACAAACCGTAAAATCTGCTGATGCTCGGATGCCTTGAAGCTTTTGATCTGTCGTGCTTTTAAAGGAAGGCTTTCCTGATGGACGTCAAGTTTAAATTGCCTCCTGTGGGTTCTGTTGGCTTCTTCTCGCAGCCTGGTGGGGGCCTTTTACCACCACATTTTCTATCCAGGCCAAGTAGATCGTTGTTGGCAACGGCGGAAAAACACCCTGTGGCACCATTTTAGTATTTGTATAAAAAAATAATGGTGATATTTAATAACAAATTCAATATTGACATTGTATTAATAATACACTTGATGGTATTATATTTGTACATTTATGGTTACAGACTCTAACTTCCTACAATCGAATTTTAGGTATAATCCATTTGCCAATAAAAAAGACAAAACGCATGCTAAACAACGTTAAAGATTCATTTGACTGATTGTATGAACATTATTAAATACATATTTTTAATTTTCTATAATGTCGTGAATTCCTTTGGCCACAATAACTGTAGTCAAAATCTGATATTGTTACTCAGATCTAACACCGACAGACACTTTTGTGCATTGAGTTTCATATAATTATGTCCTAAGCTTAAAGTCACACATAACAATTTTAGTTCAACTTTAATATGTATCCTTTATTTTGATGCATTCTTTTGACAACTGTTTATTCATTAGATAATGTTTTTTCTACTTAATCATCATCATCATCAATCAAAATGTTGACAATTGGAAACAAATAAAAATGGCTAATCAAAAGAAAAGTAAGGATTCTTTCATGGAGAAAATGTTGTAATTAACCCGGAGGTTAATGACTTATATACCGTATTGTTATTTGTGGGCTAGTTTGAACGTCTCAAACTTCTGTTTCTAGCTGATGCTCAAATGGCCTTCAAATGGAATAATAGTTTAATTTGAGTTCTCTCATCCCAGATGATCCAAACACATCTCTAGCTGGTAGCTTCAGTGCGGTGTTGACTGTGCTCCTGCTTCTGAGGTGCGTTTGTTTGTCCCAGCAGGCAGGGCTTGTTAGCTCTGGGTGGAGACCGGCTCTATGCCCCTTTTGTAAATGTCACATCACTGAGCGCACATACAGCATTTCATTTCCGTGTGGTCTGTAACTTGATTGCTGATATGTTGCCTGACTATAATGGCAGCTTGTGTTATGCCCTATTAAATCAGGAAGTCTGCGCAGAATACTTACCAAGCACATGCTATTATGTGTTTCTTTCCTAACAGATTCCTCGGGTCAACCAAAATCTCTCTGAGAGACCTCGCCTCAGGCCAAATGAGATCACTGCCATCCAAAAACGTCCCTTTGGTCAATGCAAGTGGACAAAATATTGGCGTAAGTTTCTTTCTGCGTGAATAAAAAAAATATAAGCAACAGGAAGGAATAATGAACCCAATTATTTGATTCCAGGCTACAATCGATCTTGTGATTGGCTACGACCCTCCAGCCAATGCCGCTCCAAACCTCAATGACCCTCAGGCCGGAGATGCCACAGTGGATGCTGGTATGTTGTGTAATCCTGAGTGATGCAGAGCACTGCTGTAGAGATTGGTAGCATTAACTGCATGCCAGGTATTTGATCGTCTTGTTTTCCTGCTGATTAGGTGGTGGTGGTGGTGAGGAGGGGGAGGAGACTTTACCAGATGGGGGCCAAAGTGGCTCGGCAGGGGTCCCCTCGTCCCCCGGTCAGTCCGTTAACCGTCGTCAGAATCGCCACCGACTACTCAATAAACCTCAGGACTTCCAGGTCAGTTTGTGTTTTAGAGCAATCTCCAACAAAGACCATCGTGCTATATTCTTAATACGGAAAACATTAATTAAAAAAGAAGTATTTCATGCCTCAAGATTGTTTTTCTTTCCTTTTTTTTATATTTAAATTCTAAGTCACTTTCAGGTGGGCACAACATTACTTTTCTAGCCAGATAAGGTTTGCTCAGGTTATGTTTATGTCTTTCTTAGTATTTAGATGCACTGAGGTGCATTGGAACAGAAGCAGCTGCTTTCACACTGTCACACGCTAAATGAATTCATCCACACTGATACTGTGATACTTCGCGTCCTTCAGATTCGCGTCCGAATCATCGAGGCCCGTCAGTTGTCCGGCAACAACGTCAAACCAGTGGTAAAGGTGAATGTGTGTGGACACACCCACAGGACGAGGATCAAGACGGGAAACAACCCCTTCTTTGATGAGGTACTCTCTTCAGAGGCAATAGAAATAGAGTAAAATGTGTTCCTGTGATCAGTTTAACACTTTAAGTAAGTTAGCATGGGTTATATTGTGCTGGGTGGTGGTAAATGTTTAATTTTTTAAAAACTTTGGATGATTTTTCTTTTTTCTTGTAGATATTCTTCTACAACGTCCACATGCTCCCATCGGATCTGTTTGAAAAGCACATCAGCTTCCGGGTCAGTACACGTATGCAGATTTTGAGATCCAAAGCTCGGTCAATATGTACAAATGCATATGAACTGAGAATGCTCTTCTCTGCAGGTATATAACTCCTATTCACTGAGAGCTGACAGTCTCATGGGAGAATTCAAGGTACCTGGTCTCATTTTGTCTTCACATATTTGTAAAAGAATGTGGTTAATGCCTCTCAATGAGAGTGTGGCTGATCTGGTGTTGTTCTCTCTCACAGCTGGACGTCGGTTATGTTTATGATGAAGCAGGTGAGCTCGGCACTGTAGTGGAAAGATTGGTGTCTTCTTCTTGTCTGGATTCTTGTTATGGACTCATTGTTACTGCTTATCTGACTAAGTGAGTCTCCACTGGAACTCACTGCTGCACTTCAGCAATCGACTCCCACAGAACACGAAAGAGGCTCGTTCAATTCACTGTAGATTTTATGTTCAGAATATAAGTGCAAACAGCTGAGTTGAGTCTCCGGCTCGTCAAGATGATATGACGATACTTACAACAACTAAAAGAACAAAGTACACAACACTTGTTGATGTATCATCCTGGACAGATTTCAAATGTGGACACCTTTTTATCCACACTTTCCTCAAAGCCCAGCTCGGACGTGGTCAGGGTAACTAGACCGAGTGATGTCACAACATCTCCCCCTCGGACCAGAGTGGCTTGTTGACTTTTCTTCAAGATATGCCTCTACTGCCCGTACGGCTGACAATTCACTGCTTCCGATGAGAGGCCACAGGCATTTAGTTAGTTCCACCATTTTGTCTTCTCTTTCCACTCTTTTTTTTCTATTTATTTAGTCGGGGGATGTGGATGGCACTTATCCAACTCAAAGTTAAACCAACATAAATTTTACGTGGCGTCTTTTTTCACCTAGTCTGACAAGTTTGTCAGAATCTAAAAAGCAAACTCCAATGATCTAACAACCAAAAATAATCAAAAGAAATTATAATGACAATCCTAACAATTTCAATGGGGTAGTTTTATTCTGTGAATTTGTATACGATTATGTCTTTTTAATGGCTTTACTTTATTTGTATCTTTATATATTTTATGCTCTTGGAGCAAACAACTGATTGCTTTAGATCAATAATGCGATGACCTACACATTAGTTTGTCAGCGAAGGGCCAAAGCCCATCGATCTTCCCGTATTTATTACTAAATTCCAACTTACTTTATTTTACAAATATATAATTTATACGTTATTTATACTTTCAAGTTAAGACCACTAATATGAGGAAATGGCCTGTGGTATTTTCAGAACATGCTCGCTCTCTCTCTCTCTCTTTTTACTTTATTTTTACTCCCTGTTCCTACTCCCCTGGATTTCCAACCCCCCTTAGCGGGACGCGTGTGTCCTAAGGCGGACACACGCGTCATTACCTCTTCAGTTTGTTAACAATATATATTTTATTATTTATTTATTCTTTATCACGGTTGTCGACGTACGCACACTCCACCGTCCTCAACAGCCCGATTCACAAAATATGGATAGATTTGTATTTATTTTGATATGTATTACCTGGATGTTATTCAGGTAATACATACATAATTCTTATCTATTTGATTTACGACGTAGGTTTTGACCCAAATTTCAGAATGCTCCTATTTTTACCAACTCTCTCTGATTACCTCAACGCATTTGTAACGTATGGACCAACCTACAACTCAGGGTTATTAAACAACGTACAACATCAGGGAAGGTTAGGGTTAAAACGTATGGTGCAACAGTTTATAACTCAGATTGTTCTTACACATGTATACGTTGAAACGAGGCAGACCTCAGGTAATCAAAGTATCATATGCTTACAGCGTATACAGTTAGTCCATGTAGCTCATACCCACACACTCCCACCCCTTGTATTCTACACCACATTAATATTGTGCACACATTATTTGATTCAACACTTACAAAGAAACAGACCAATATTTTCTAATACCAACAGTCAGTGTAAGAGTTTTTATTTAAATTTTTATTCTTTTTATTTTTTCCAATGTTCTCCTAAACAGGTCTTTGTGGAGGTGTATCACTCCTAAGGAGTTATGTTCAAAGGTGACTTTATACTTTGGAGGTTCTCTGCATGCGGAGAGGCTCATCTGGTTTTACAAAGGAACTCTTAAGGAGTTCTGTCTTTCTTCTAGTAAGGTTTTGTCAGTAACGTCCGGTCAGTTTTACCTGTTGTAAACACAATAATTATTTTGTCTATAGACACACTACTGTTCACACAGTTTGAATAGAATAATAAAACCCAGCTGAGAATGCTAAAATAATAATATCAGCTCACTGGCCACGAGACTTAACTTTATCGATTTATCTTATGTATTGTGTAAGTGTTTATCAAACAACTAATGTATTACTTCGTTTTTATCGCTTTATTACTTTTACTTTTATACTAGTGGGGTTCAATAAATGATTAACTGAGTGCCGTCTATATTCTATGGTTCTAGGGCTTCCCAAGGTTATTCTAGTCTTATTTTTATTTGGTTTGTATAATGTTGAAGATTTTCAGAATGGGCATTTGTTTTCAAACCTGAGAATTAGATTTTCTTTTCAGAAGTTGGGTGGCTAAAGAGTGTATATTAGACGCCCTGCTGGCCAGAAATAGGACTCCAGGTGAATGTTATCAGCTGGATGTGTAAATGCATAGTTCCCTCAATCAACTTAGCACATGTTGGTGTTGCTGACTTCAATCAGTTACTGCAAGGTTAAGTAAAATTAGACAAAACCCATCTACATTATCAAATAGTTGGCTTTGAAAAATTGCAAGAAGAGAGTATATTCTATTTTTTAAATATTTAATTAGAATGTTACGTTATCATGACCTTCAGAGGGAATAACAAGTATTAACTCAGGCACTTGTGTGTGTGTGTGCGTGTCTCCTGATGCAGCCCACTGTGTCATGAGGAAGTGGCTCCTGCTGAATGATCCAGATGACTCCAACTCCGGGGCTAAAGGCTACCTCAAAGTCAGCCTCTTCGTCGTGGGGGCTGGAGACGAGCCTCCGGTACGACACTGACTGCAGCTCTCGGATGATTTTCACTGCCGCTGGTTGCTTCCTCTTTCTGCATGTAAATATGGTGGTTATGCCCCTCGCCCTCTTTCATGAACTCTCTTCCTCGCACCATGCAGGTGGAGAAGAGGGACTCGTGTGACGATCAGGATGACATCGAGAGTAATCTGCTTCTGCCGGCTGGTTTGACTCTGAGATGGGCCACCCTGTCACTGAAGGTGTTCAGGGCTGAGGACGTCCCCCAGAGTAAGCCACGCTGTCGTCATTATTTAACATTACATTGCATGGTCATTTAATCTGCACAGCACATAAAAAAATACAGTTGAGCTTGCTGAACTCAAAACTGAGAAAATGATCGAATAATGAATTCTTCCAATGTTGTGGCATTACAGTGGATGACGCATTCGTCCAGACCATGAAAGAGATTTTTGGGGGAGATGGAAACAAGAAGAACCTGGTGGATCCGTTCTTAGAGGCTCGCTTCGCTGGCAAAAAGGTTTCTGGACATTTCTTTTATAGCTGCAGTGTTGAATGTAAGCATGCTGGATACAATGTTATTGTGTAACAGAAGAAAGGCTGATTTGATTGTGTTTCTCTCCAGCTGTGCACGCAGATCATTGAGAAGAATGCAAACCCAGAGTGGAACCAAGTGCTGAACCTCCAAGTAAAGGTGAGAGGACGGAAAGTGGTGCTCTGACCTCGCACCACAAAAGAAAGATGTAATGGACATGAATGGATTTTGGACCTGTTTAACTTGCTGCTTGCATTTTCTGTAGTTCCCCTCCATGTGTGAGCGGGTCAAGCTGACAGTCTTTGATTGGTAAGTCAAACAAGATTATAAATTATATTAAAATCATTGACTTGTGTACAAGAAGAGGGAGCGTTATTTGGAGTTGAGGAAGTATTCCACAGTATTTTGTGTGTGTGTCCGTCCATGCTCCATCACCAACCACATGAGACTAATGTAGTGTTATGACTCAGGCTGTGCAGGCCCCTCCCTTCCCCTCAGTAACATGCTCTGGGATCCTGTTGGCACCGTCTCTCGGCAAATTAGATTATTGTGTGTTTCTGTCCGACAACTCGGGTCCAGGAAGGCTGAAGGGAAATAAGTCCAAAAGGAAAGGTTGGAACAACTGTGGGCCTCCAGGAGGTGTTGAAAACACTCTCGGGTCGCTGACCCAATAAATACATAGTTGAAAACCCATGTAGACATGAACAGCAAGAAATATACTTTGTTTTTCTATTCCATGTACTGCCTTCATAGAGGCAGTGAACAATCTGAGCATAATTATGCTCAGATTTTGAAATGTGCATGTTATTTCCGAGTGAATTACGTGTGTGTGTGTGTGTGTGTGTGTGTGTGTGTGTGTGTGTGTGTGTGTGTGTGTGTGTGTGTGTGTGTGTGTGTGTGTGTGTGTGTGTGTGTGTGTGTGTGTGTGTGTGTGTGTGTGTGTGTGTGTGTGTGTGTGTGTGTGTGTGTGTGTGTGTGTGTGTGTGTGTGTGTGTGTGTGTGTGTGTGTGTGTGTGTGTGTGTGTGTGTGTGTGTGTGTGGTGTGTGTGTGTGTGTGTGTGTGTGTGTGTGTGTGTGTGTGTGTGTGTGTGTGTGTGTGTGTGTGTGTGTGCAGGGATCGTTTGACAGGAAATGATGCTATTGGCACTACATACCTTAACCTGGCCAAGATAGCCTCCTCTGGTGGAGAGATTGAAGGTAGGATTTTGTTTTGAATAAAATATGATTTAATTAAAAAACTTAAGTCCCTAATAGGTCTGGATCTTTTGTGAAAACCCCAACATGAAAACCAAAATGTTTACTATTGAAAAACATTTTTACGCTGACATGCCTGTTGGAGACAACTTCTAAATGGTACTTTAATTGTCTTTTTTCTCCTGGAATAGAGGAACATGCAGGAAATGGGGAAATGCCGTCATACGAAGGTTCAATTGTGCTCTTTTTTTTCCTTTTTTTTTTTTTCTCCTGTGTTGCATGAGATGTAACGCGTTCAAGCATGTTGTGCACGCTAAGTTGCTAAACAAGTCTTTTCATGCACATTGCTAATGAAGCTGTGCTGTGCTCTGTTTTGCAACGTTAGTATTTAAGTGTCTAACCGTTTTGTTGCCGTAGTGCCTGCCACTTGCTTACCCAGCATTCCCTGTTTCTACCTCAAGCTGTTCACCAACCTCGCTTCAAATACCACAACATTGATGCACTAACATCAAAGCTTGGCCTTGCTTCGCTTGCGTCTGATCATAAAGACATTAAGTCCATCTTTCTCTCTCCACAGCCAACACAGGGCAGTCTGAAGTGGGTTTCCTGCCCGTCTTTGGGCCCTGCTATGTGAACCTGTACGGCAGCCCCAGAGAGTTCAGCGGCCTGCCAGACCCCTATCAGGATCTCAATTATGGAAAAGTAGTGAAGAATTGATTTTTCAGAATCTTTTCCACATTTTGTATGTTTCTCCTCACGGTTATCCCTGTCCTACATCCCCTCCGCCTGGTCTTTCAACAGTTCATATCAATGTGTTTGCAGGGAGAGGGCGTGGCGTACAGGGGCAGGGTCCTGGTCGAGCTGTCCACTAAGCTGGAGGGAAAAGCAGACAAAACAGTCGACAGTATCAACAGCGACGACATCCTGGTGGTGCAGGTATTGTCCCTATTTATCTGCCCAGTGATACCTGACGTGTGTGTGTGGTTTCACTTCTCCTTCTCTGATGGCAAATTGGTTAAAATGTATTTCTGTTTTCTTCCCTACATTAGAAGTACCAGAGGAGGAGGAAGTACAGCCTGTGTGCAGTCTTCCACAGCGCGTCCATGATACAGGAACCAGGAGAGCCAATCCAGTTTGAGGTCAGCATCGGTAACTACGGCAACAAATTGGACACCACCTGCAAACCACTGGCCTCCACCACTCAGTATAGCTGTGCTGTATTTGATGGTGAGTGAGGCAGCTACTATCTGATGTGTTGCCTAATCTGTTCACGCAGTAAAGAGGCAATAAAATCTGCTTTTTTATCGAGAGAATTTTAAAATGGTGTGTAATTTTTCAAGGCAACCACTACTATTACCTGCCCTGGATGAACACTAAGCCAGTGGTCGTGGTTCTCTCATGCTGGGAGGACATTGGCCACCGCCTGGACTCTGTCAACATCATCCTCTACATTGCACACCGCCTGGTAATGCTGTGTTATCATCTGTAATCCACACAAACGTTGAGTTTATGACTTATAAATAGGTTTGCAACCATTCAAGCATACTGTATTGTCCTAATGTTTAGTACATGTGTGTACATGCGTCAATGTGAGAGCCGAGAGTCATTTAAGATGGGAGCGTCATCCTCACCCCCATTTTGTTTTTGTTGCAGCAATCCAACCTGGAGTTGTTTAAAACTGCCATCTCGGCTAAAGTCTCTGACAACCAACTTGTAGAGGTGTGGCTAAAGTTGCTCAATCAGCTGATTGAAGACATAGAAAGGTAAATGGAGGATGTGGTGTTCATGTCTGTTGTCTGCGCACCTTTTCAATGTAATAAAAAAGTTGGATGAACCCAAGAGAGTCGGGCAGAATAGAATGAAAGTGTGTTCAGTTTCACCAAAAAAGAAATGACACAAGACTGGTCGTAGAAGTAACATTATTATAATCTCACTTTGTGCTTTTTTCAATTTTTAAAATGAATTCTGTCCCATTCTTGTCTCTGCTCTCTTCCAGTTTCCCAACGCCGGAGCTGGAGGGCTGCTCCAACCTGACATCCCTGGACCTTCAAATCAAGAAGCTGCGAGAAAGCGCTTTGGCCAGCATCAAGGACGGAGCCAGACGCATGAGAGAGGAGGCCACCGAGATCCGTGACACTCTGCCTGACTTGGAGACCTGGGCGGACAAACTTAAACTGCTGGCTGAGGAGGTCTGCGCCACAGCAAGCCTGGACAAAGGGGCATCTAAAATAATGGTGTATTGCTTTGCTCATCCATAATTCTGCATTGGTTCTCCCATTTTTTTGTCCAGCCCCAGAACAGCATGCCTGACGTGATCATCTGGATGTTACGGGGTGAGAAGAGGGTGGCCTACAGTCGCATTCCTGCTCACCAAGTCCTCCACTCCACACACAGTGAGCAGGCCTGTGGTCAGCACTGTGGCAAGACACAGACCGTCTTCTTAAAGGTACACGTCAAGACACATTCATGTAGTAATCAGTTGTATTAGATGTAGTCTGAACTGATGTTGGTGTCTGTCAGCAGTTTGGTACGTTGCGGTTAGACTAAAAGGTACGGTACTATAATTAATTTCTCTAAAATCATAATGTTGTTGTTATTTGTTTTGTTTTGTTCCCTTCAGTACCCCATGGACAAGAACAAGGGCCTGAAGGTGCCGGTTCAGATTAGAGTCAACATGTGGCTGGGTCTGGCTGCACATGAGAAGAAGTTCAATTCCTACACTGAGGGAACCTTCAGCGTGTTTGCTGAGCTGGTACAGTGCCCTCAAATATTATAATCACAGTGTCTTTCTCACAATAGAAAAAATATATATTTTCTGTATTTGCAAAGCCAGAAAGCGTCTAATACTGAACATGTCATCCTTTGCATTTCAGTACGAGAACCAGGCCGAGGTGTTTGGGAATTGGGGGACCACAGGACTCGTGGGGCGCCACAAATTCTCTGATTTAACAGGCAAACTGAAGCTGAAACGAGAGTACTTCCTGCCTCCAAGAGGATGGGAATGGGAAGATGAGTGGTTCATTGACCCAGAGAAAGCGTGAGTATTATTGTAGATCACAATTTGGCATCTTTCCTCCTCTAAACCCAAGGTGTTTGTCTCCATGTGATGAGGGTTGAATGTGCACTCTTTCCAGTGGAGAAGAGGAAGTGGGCGATGTCTGTTCTCCACTGTTTACATTCCTCTCATGACTCAAGACCATGATTTAATGACACGGTACCAGACTGTGCCAGTGAACTGGAGGTTATGTACAGTTACTGTTAAATATCTCCAAAACACACACTGCACTTGAATGTGTAATTGTTTGTTTACATGCCAACGTCATAAGTACATTTGAGAGTCGCCCTCAAGCACTAACTGCTGTATTTCTGTCCACATACAGACGGTTGATGAAAAAGGACTGAAATAAAATGGAGAATCAAAGTGTATGCAGATTATTTCATGAAATGACCTGACGAGACCTTCCTATTGTTTATATCTTATCTTTGCCCATCATAAGCAAACCATTTCAATATATCCCAAAGAAATGCATATGCAGAGCAACAACAGGAGCTCACACTTTGACAGCTTGATTTGGAGCAAATCTTTTTTTTTTTTATAAGTTCAATCAACAGTCGGGTTACTCCCAACTTATCGCTCACACTGTACAGCACTAATAACTCCAACATACAAAAGTTACGGCATGTGTCTGTGTGCCAGGATCTTTGAATGGTACCACTGGAGGGTGCCAAATATCACATTGGCTTTAAAATAGATTTTTGTCAAATGTGTTTTTACATTTTTCACACGCAGGTTTGACTTTGTGTTTCAGTCTGTTAACAGAGGCCGATGCAGGACACACCGCGTTCATGGACGAGGTGTACCAAAATGAGACTTGCTTCCCCGGTGGAGATTGGAAGGCTGCCTCCGAGCAATTCACTGATGTGGTGAGAAGAGCACGCTGACATGCAAATAATGTGCAGGGTGGCTTTAAATATCGCACAAAGACATGCATGACTACTACCCAGACCCACTCTCTTGCCTAGTTACTCATTGAATTTGATGCCCATTAGATGCCCATGATGTAAGCGTAATCTTGTTGAGTTAATCTTATGAGAAGGCCAAAACACGTGAAGAAAATAAATTACAAAAATGCAACCTGATGTTTTGTGTCACACAGAATGGAGAGAAGAGCCGCAACCCTGGAGAGTTTGAGTGTCCTCCAGGTTGGATGTGGGAGGAGGAGTGGACCGTGGATGACAACAGAGCTGTGGATGATCAAGGTGCAGGATTCACATCACCAGCTAACAGTTAGAGAGGAGTGTTCTTCAAGATGTTTGGAGGCATAAATAGTTTTTTCAGAAATCAGAAGATTACTGGTTTCCCATGTCTCTGATTTACTCTTGCCTCCTTGCTAGGTCATAATAATAATAATAATATCAAATTAAACTTGCATGGTGAAAACCATATGCTTGTGTCCAAACTGTAATTTAACAAAGTAATATTGTATGCGTCTGTCTGCACCCCACAGGTTGGGAGTATGGCGTCACTATTCCCCCACAGGACAAGCCTCGGTCCTGGGTCCCTGCAGAGAAGGTGTACCACACCCACCGCAGGAGGCGGCTTGTTCGACATCGCAAGAGAGCGGCACTCCCTGCAGGAGCCGCTGTGGAGGTCAGAGCAGGGTCATGGGGCAGTACTCTTTTTATTTATTTTAATTTTTTTTTTTTTTTAAATGAAAACGTTTTAGCTACTTGTTTATCTTTTGGTTACAGAGGCGGGACCAAGGGGACGGCGAGGGCGAGGGCTGGGAATTCTCGTCTCTGATTGGCTGGCAGTTCCACAGGAAAGAGCGTTCTTCAGATACTTTCCGTCGCAGGCGCTGGAGGCGAAAGATGGCACCAGAGGACCGGCTCGGAGCTTCCGCCATCTTCAAACTGGAGGGAGCGTTGGTGAGTGAAGAGGAGAAAATATTCTGTTTTCAGTCGTCAAAATCTGGTTTCATAAAGATAGTTTGGCTGTGGCTCAATTAGTGACAATGCAACACAAAACTATCCGTCCACATATGAGTCGGAGAGGAAAGGCCGCTATTAGAGAATTAACCGGATCTGAGCTTATGTCACCAAATATTTACTTATGCCTTAAACACATCTACAGTGCCATGGCGTTTTTATTTATTTTTTGCCGGTGTGACTCATAAACGGATTAAAGCGTTGGTTTACTCTGCAGGGTATTGATACTGACAATAAAGAGAAAGGATCCAAGGATGCTACCAAGCTGTTTGGTGCCAACACGCCCACTGTGTCCTGCTCCTTTGACAGTGAGTGACGCAGATAGTGATACTTATGAATGATCATGCACGTACATTTACAGATGCTTAAAGGGCATTATTTATTTTTTTCCTCTCCACAGGGTCACACATGTACCATCTGCGTGTCTACGTCTATCAGGCACAGAACTTGGCTTCTATGGACAAAGATAGTTTTTCAGGTAAGATTCTACTTATTGCAGAAATGATGGATGTGAAAAGATGACCATTAAACCACGCATGTCTTTTTCCTTTGCAGATCCGTATGCACACGTGTCCTTCCTGCATGTTAGTCAGACAACAGAGAAGTTGCGGGCAACACTGAACCCGACCTGGGATCAGACTCTGATCTTCAATGATGTAGAGATTTTTGGAGACCCCCAGAACGTTGCTCAGTGCCCCCCTGAAGTTGTTCTGGAGTTCTACGACAATGACCAAGTGGTACATGGAGAAGCATTATATATTACAAATATGCGGGGTGTCAGCACTTAATGATGTACCCTGTAATACAGTCAACTGTGGATTATTACATGTAATTGCTATCGGAGATAGCAACATATTTCACTTAAGCTTTGGGAAACATGAATTAAATTATTTGCAGAAAAATGGTCTATTGGCCTCTACTGGTCTTGATATTACAGTTAGACTTTTATCGTGTGAACTGTGACAGAATCTTTTCTTTTATGTTTTCTTCTTTCTTATAAAAATATCCACCTTTTCTCTACACTGAACTGTAATGTTTTTCTAAAAGTCTCTGAGCTTAAGGCATGATGTTATCTTGTGCCCAGGGGAAAGATGAGCTGCTGGGCCGCAGTGTTTGCGCACCACTGGTGAAGTTGACTCCAGGCATGGATCAGACACCCAAACTGCTGTGGTACCCTATTATCCAGAAAGGTCAAAAGGCGGGGGAGGCGCTGCTGGCGGCAGAACTCATCCTTAAAGACAAGGTTTGTCCTGGCGGTAACGTTTGCGCGTGTGTGTGTGTGTGAATAAAAAGATACTGGTAAAAACAAAAGCATGCATAATCCATACTCTCCTGTCTCCTTCTTTGTAGTTGGGCGAGTCAGATCTTCCCCTGTTTCCCTCAAAGAGAGCAGAAAACCTCTACATGGTTCCTCAGGGCATCCGGCCTGTGGTGCAGCTCACTGCTGTGGAGGTAACGTACACCTTTTAGACACCGGCCTCTGAACTGATGTACATAATGTCTCTACCATCAGGTGTGTGTGTGTGTGTGTGTGTGTGTTCAGATTCTTGCATGGGGCCTGAGGAACATGGAGCCCTTCCAGCTGGCCTCGGTGTCTTCACCCAGCCTGGTGGTGGAGTGTGGGGGGCAGAGGGTGGAGTCAGTTGTCATCAAGAACATGAAGAAGTGCCCCAACTTCCCCAGCTCAGTCCTCTTCCTCAAAGTGGTAATAGCAGGGTAACACAAGCTGGGGTTGTGTGGAACTAAAGCAAACACGTTATGATTAACTGTTTATCCTTTGCACTAAAATACTGAAAAAAATACCTCCAAAGCAGAGGGCTTTTAAACAATATTGTAAAGTCACATTTGTTTCCCTCACAACCTCCATGCAGCTCCTTCCAAAGGAGGAGATGTACACGCCTCCCATTGTGCTGAAGGTGATTGACCACCGTCCATTTGGCAGGAAGCCTGTGGTTGGTCAATGCACCATCACCACTCTGGAGCAGTTCAGATGTGACCCCTATGTCATCACTGCAGAGGGAGCCATGTCTTCCAAAAGTAAGAGTCATACGAAGCAATACAAATGACTCCCAACTTATTAAATTCAAACAGAGAGCCTTGTTCTAATGTTTTCCTCCGAACGTTTTACAGTGGCTATGATGGCTTCTCCTTCCAAGCATCTCTCTATTAACATGGAGGAGACAAGACCACTGCTAGAAGCTCAGGTAAACTCCCTCACACACCCGACAACACTATATATTCCCTCATGTTTTCCGGAAGTAGTTATCATAAAAACATGTTTCCTCACTAAGAAGTGCAGAATTTGGCTCTAGTCAAATTTGACAAGCTTGACTACTCTGGCTTACAGTTCATGTACAGCATGTCAGCTGCTCTCAACAAAATGGCCTCCCCTACCTCCCACTTTGTATGTATGGTTGATTATTATAGCTTTCTAATTCGCACGGCTGGGCACCAATGACACTGGAAGGCTGAGATCACTTAATCCACAGCTCTACGGCAGGCTCGACAAAGACTGCTTAATAACGTCACGATGCCATTAATCAGGAAATTGTCACAATGACCACGATTGGACTTAATTTGACACTATTTTAATAAGCACATTTGATCTTTTTTTCTTCACAGCAAGGGTGCAACATGTAAATGGGCCTTGAAGCAGATTAGGCTCCCAGGCATCTATTTTGCATGGAAGTAGTTTTTGCTAGAAGTACAGTTTACAATCATTTACGAGAAGATTGATCCAACTCTGATGTTGGTATGCTAAATATGAGCCTACCGCCAGCAGCTGATTACCATAACGCTCTCTAATTTAATGTGTTGAATCCATTTGTTTCTACACTTGAGTTGTTGCGCTTAGTTTTTCCACTTTGGTTGTAATAGGAACAAACAAGATGTAACTTAATTAATGATGCAATTTTTCTATACTGCTGTCTTGGCCAGGCTTCCCTTGAAAAAGAGGTCATTGTATCTCAACGGGACCGACCTGGTTAAATAAAGGCTAATAAAAAATAAAAATTATGAGCTTTAGAGATGATGGCTAGGGACGGAGGCAAGCTAGACGTTTAATGAAATGCTAAGCAGCTGCTGGCAGTAGCTTCATATTTAGAATACAGAACAAATAAGTATTACATTATTATTATTATTATTATTATTATTATTGTAGACAACTCAAAGGCAGGTCCCACTCATGGTAGGCATGGATATAAATAAACTCCTGGTGCCATGTTGTAAGTCAAGGGACGGTGGTGTTAGTGAGCCCCCTAGAGGCCTGCGGCCTTAATGCAGCTGCACATCCTGCACAGTCCCTTTGTTACGCCCTTGTTTTCCAACTTGCTGTCCATTGTGAAATTGCAACCTGGACTTCCTTATCAATCTTTCCTTCACTGTTTGACTTCCTTGTCAATATTTATAGCCAATTGTATGTACTATGTACATGTTTGTTGCATATATATATATATATATTACTGCTTTGTGTCTGTATTTTTTACTTCTCTTTTTTGTCACATTGTATCTTCGTTCTCCAAAGCTTGAAGAGAAGGTGAGATTTCAGATTCTTATACCAAATACAAAGTATGTATGTATGTATGTATGAAGTTTCACAATGAGAAATTCAATATTCAGGAAAAAGAGACAGTCGATTGGTGGAGTAAGTTCTACGCTTCAACTGGAGACCACCAGAAATGTGGCCCTTACCTCAAAAAAGGATACGACACCCTCAAAGTAAGTTGACTGCATTTCTTCATACACACGGCAGACTTTACAGTGTTACTTCACTTGTTTGTTGTATGTCTTGTCACCAAGCGTTGTAGATGACTTGCATGCATATGTGTATCCTCAGGTGTATGAATGTGGACTTGAGGATGTCCCAGAGTTCAAAGGGCTGACGGATTTCTGCTGCACATTCAAGCTGCAGCGAGGCAAGAATGAAAATGGGGATAGTGACCCCTCTGTGGTTGGAGAGTTAAAGGTAGTTTGACACCATTCAGAACACTAACACCGAATCTATCCAAAATAAAGCTGTGAAACGAGCTGAATCTCCTTGGCTCAGGACGAAGGCCAGTGCTTAAGTGTGTGTGTGTGTGTGTGTGTGTGTGTGTGTGTGTGTGTGTGTGTGTGTGTGTGTGTATGTGTGTGTGCTCTTGTACATGCAGGGTTCATTCAAGGTGTACCCTCTGCCAGACGACCCAGGCGTTGCTCCCCCTCCCCGTCAGTTCAGAGAGCTGCCAGAGAGTGGACCTCAGGAGTGTCTGGTCAGGATTTACGTGATCCGGGCCATAGACCTGCAGCCCAAAGACAATAATGGCAGAGTGAGAATTCATCTTTACTGTGTTGTATTTTAATTTGTAGGAATAAAAGCAGTATGGTTCCACACGCATAGCATCGTCAGCGCCTTATGCTTGAACTTGTGTTCTCTCTCCTGCTCAGTGTGACCCATACATAAAGATGACACTGGGTAAGAAGACGATTGATGACCGAGACCATTACATACCTAACACCACGGGCCCTGTGTTTGGAAGGTAAACGCTATGAATGGACTACTTTAAGCAATGAAGAATATGTTAATACTACAGGCCATATTTCCATAAAGAGTGAAAAGTTGCACTGTATTTAGACACTTCTTTTTGTTTTGTTTAGGATGTTTGAGATGACGTGTTACCTGCCCCAGGACAAGGACCTGAAAATCTCTGTCTATGATTATGATCTGCTGAGCCGCGACGAGAAGGTCGGCGAGACGGTGATAGACCTGGAGAACCGCTTCCTGTCCCGATACAACTCCTACTGTGGCCTGCCCCAAAGCTACTGCATGTAAGGAAACGCCTTGAGGGGGAAACTTTAGGAAATGTTCCTGAAAACCTGCGTTCATGATTGATCCTTTTGAACTCTTTTTGGCTCAGTTCTGGTATCAACAAGTGGCGGGACCAGCTGAAGCCGTCTGAGGTCCTGGAAAACCTGTCTCGTCTGAAAGGCCTGTCCAAACCCAGGACGGAAGACAACGGCACATCAATGATCTTCAATGGCAAAGAATACACACTGGCTCAGTTTGGTAAGGTTTAAAATATAATTGTGTTTTATTCATCAGTAACAGTGATTTTATTATATCTCTATTGGTGATGGAAGCACTTGCAACCCTGTACACCTGTGGCACAAGTTTTAGTGGCTTGCAATTCATTTACAGTTATTCATTCCCAGTGAAATGGGACAAAAGTTGGATGAGCCTTTTTACCGAAGCACTGTATTCATGTAAAATTCTGTTTGGCAGCCGACACCATTCTTCAGTCCTGACCTAACGTACGAATCCTACACTCATTGAAGCAAAGAGCAGATACTTTGTGGCATGCCCCAACATTTGTATCTACATTGTCTGCTCAGGCTAAACTGTAATGGTTGGCCCAACTGGCTTAATGGGCAGCTTCATCTGAATACCAAGGCATGATCAGTTGTCCAACCACCATTACTGTTCATCACATGCCATTAATAGTAATAAAGTATGTATTTAACAACGAGTCTATAGGCACACTAGCAGCTCTGTATTTTGGCACAGTGGTGCATTCTCAATGATAACACTAACATGCATGCCAGCCATAGCTGGTGGAAATGTCATTAGTTTTGTAAGTATTTGGTCGAAAGCTAAATCATTTATCTCAAAGTTAGTATTCATTCTGAGGGGTACATGCATGTCTACACCACAGCCATCATCATACATCATGGTTGTGCTAAAGGAAAAAAACCATGGGTGCACCAAGGTTGCTAGGATTCATCCTTCATGAATGTCTAAAATATCAACGTGAAATGTTGTACTGTCTGGATCAAAGTGGTGGATCAACTGACATTGCCGTCCTTCAAGCCATGCCACTGGCTTTGCTCGAAACCGTATCAAACAATACATTTATTGTTTTTCTTTTCCCACATCTGATTTGACTAATTGTAGTATAAAATGAGCCTAATTAAGCTGTATCTTGTATTTACATCTAGAAAACAACAAGGAAATTCATGAGCACCTTGGTCCGGCCCGGGAACGCCTCTGCCAGCACGTGCTCAGAAAACAGGGACTTGTCCCTGAACACGTGGAGACCAGGACCCTTTACAGCTCCTTCCAGCCCAACATCTCTCAGGTTAGATGTCACAGCCCAAACACTTTGTATCTGTCCACATTCACCCTGACGCAGCCATTTAGTAAAACCTTTTATACTGTGTTCATTTAGGGACGGCTTCAGATGTGGGTGGATGTTTTCCCCAAAAGCATCGGCCTCCCTGGACCTCCCTTTGACATCACACCACGCAAGCCTAAGAAGTGAGTGCTGTGCCGCAGTTCAGTGCGTCATGACTGGTCCCATTAGAGGTCACTGAGTCAATGCCTGCTGTTTCTTAATCGTCAGGTATATCCTGCGTGCGGTCATCTGGAACACCACAGACGTGACCCTAGATGAGACCAGCATCACAGGAGAACACATGAGTGACGTCTATGTCAAAGGGTAAGTCAAACCTTTTGACTTTATCGATTGCGTTGGTGAAATATTATTTTGACACTGAAACTAGCTGATAGTTCTACTGATGCTGAGTTCATGCCTTTTTACTTTGTTTCAATTTCTTTCATTTTTTTTTCATCAGCAGCCATTACAAAAATCTTCTTTTAGCTGATTTACATTCATTTGAATTCTTTTAAAGCAAACTAAAAGGTTACTGTGGAACCAGTTAATGAATGCTCACACCTGTTGGTCCCTTTGTCAGCTGGATGCCGGGCATGGAGGAGAACAAGCAGAAGACGGACGTCCACTACAGGTCTCTGGACGGAGATGGCAACTTTAACTGGAGGCTCATCTTTGACTTTGAGTACCTGCCAGCTGAACAACTCTGCCTGGTTTCCAAGAAGGTGAGGCGTATCTGAATGATCAAACAATTGGCTTCAACAATGCTGTACAGATTTGAAAATAAAGCCTGCGTTGTTAAAATGAGAATCTAAAATGTTTTCCCGTTTTTCTTTATTCAACAGGAGCAATTCTGGAGTCTCGACAACACAGAGTTCAGGATTCCCCCCAAGCTTATTGTCCAAATATGGGATAATGACAAATTCTCACTGGATGATTACCTTGGTGAGACACTTTTAAAGTTAAACAAAGAAAGCTGCATCTTGTTGTTTTTTTCAGCTTCATATTTACCTTCAGCCATTCCAAACCATGGCCGTTCATAGTATAATACTCTGTGGTCCCAGGCACTCTGGAGCTGGATCTGCGTAACCTGGTTGCTCCTGCAAAGACCCCAGAGAAGTGCTCTCTGAAGATGATGGATGATTTGGAAATAGGAGCGCCACAGAAATCAGAGCAAGCCAAGTCTCTGTTTGCTCAGCAGTCAGTCCGAGGCTGGTGGCCGTGTTCTATTGAACAGGATGGACAGAAGGTCCTGGGCGTAAGTATGAATAGAAAGTACACCCAAAGATGGATGCTTTTTTTTTTTTTAAAGCTATGGGAATGGATGGAGAGCAAACTAGCACTTAAAATATAGCAGTAGACTCTTTGCAAGCATTAAAGAATGAAGTAAAGATCATCGTTGACTGAATGTTTTAGGTAAACCAACAAAAGGATCATATTGTCTTTTCTGAAATAAGAATATTGCCCCGCTTCAGTTTAGCAACACATTTCATATTCATTACACCTAAAACAAAATAAATAAAAGTATTACATTTGTAATCACCTGCATACGTCTGATGAATAGATTCTGCTTCATTTTAATATTCTGAAAGTCAGATCCTTATTGTCATTATGTTGTTATGCAGTATGTTGTTCGTCTTGTGCTCACAGGGAAAGGTGGAGATGACACTGGAGATTGTAGGTGAAGCACAAGCAGATGAGAAACCTGCAGGAAAGGGCAGGGACGAACCCAACATGAACCCCAAACTGGACCCTCCCAAGTAAGAACCCAGCCTGTGAAACATACCCCATCTACCATTCTGCAGAATAAACCTATTCAAAATTAATCCTAATCATGTTTCTTACCTGCTTGTTGAAATGCGGAACATTTTGTTTTGCAAGTAAAATATACAAATGCACCCCGTCTTTCATTTCCCACAACCCTCAGTCGTCCAGAAACATCCTTCTTTTGGTTCACCAACCCATGCAAGACCATGAAGTTCATCGTGTGGAGAAGGTTCAGGTGCCTCTTCATCGGACTCATCCTCCTCACCATAGTGGTGCTCTTCCTCGCCATCCTGTTGTACTCTTTACCGGTAAGGACGGATGATAATCTGACTTGATTTGGTCCAGCTGGTATAACTCAAAAGTGCATGCAGTGGTTCCAAATGTTCCCTGTAACGTGGCAGGTGATGATTTAAAGCTGTGTGCTTCATGAGAATCAGTCATTTAAATTGTTCTCCTTGGCCTTTTCCAGAACTATATCTCAATGAAGATCGTGAAACCACTACAATAACCCGGCGCAGTGGAACTGGAAGGGGCGACAGGATGGTCACACTAACTGGGCGCATCTACTGCCAAACAATCTTAATATCAATATCTTTTTTGACTGCCTCTAGTATTTTATAAAGGTCTAAATGGGAAGGGGTGCTTGCACAATTGCACTATGTTATCATATTTTACTATGAGCACTTACTCTACACCGCTAAACTGTGACAGACTCTTAAGCAATACATTTGTGATGTTTCCAACACTGCTTTTATCACACACACGTACACACAACTAGAACCCCTTGTACAGTTTAATTACAATCGTCCTGTAATCAACCGTTAATTTGATGGTAAAAGTGAGTGGGTGGAATTCAAGGCTGCATTTAAGGGTTATGTTGTATATGATTGCACATTAATGTAAGGTGTTTCTACTATTTTGGCATTATAAATCTAAATTAGCTGATTAATAGCAATTGATGATTATGAGAAAAAAAAGTTTCACCAGGGTAGTATTTATTACAGGACTGTTTCATTACAATGTACAAGGGTTTCTAGTCAACGTAATCGTGCCAAAAACTAAGACTTCCGCTACCAACAGTCGTGTTTACCGTGTGTCTTTTGTATATTACATTTCACAAGTCTTTTAAATAAAAATAACATTCAACTGGTGTCGGTGTCCATTGTCTAACCAGCTGTGAACAATGAGCAGCAGCACTTAAATAAAAAAACAAGTTTAATTGTCTGTCTAAATTGAACATTGAGGTGCCTTGAGCTGGGCATTTAATACAGCCCCCACATACAAAAGAACTTGAATGAAAATGGCAATAAGATTTGACAGACGAGTTCTAAATTAAAAACTGCACGTGAGAATCATGTTCAGAAGATCCAGTAATAAACATTATCACAGAAATTAGCTATCCTTATTGCCTTGTTACATATATTGTTTCACTAAGAAATTTGTAATCAAACATTGAGTCTATTCATTCTCTGTGTGATGTTTGCAGTGCTGCTGCAGGAAAGCCTCCACCTCCCCTCTCCGAGCCAGGCTGTTGGCTTTTCCTTGGAAACGTCCGTTCTTTCCTGCCCCCTTCCCTTGGAGCATCTCTAACACCCTAGGGAGCACAGACACATCCTATAGTGCTATGCTAAATTAAGGCAAAGCCTAAATAAATATGTGGTGGAGTCTCTTACCGCGGCCCCATCTCAGCCACTCGTCCACTGGGTCCAGCCAGGAGAAACAAAACGGGTCCCTTCTCCTCTCCAACAGTCAGGAAAACCAAAGTTTCCTAAGCGCAAACGAAACAAGGCTTAACAAAAACATTTAATAGCTAATACCAAGAAGTCAGGTCATAAACTTACCTCAGTGTTTATTTCATTGGCAATTATATTCATAAACTCATTGTCACCTTCTTTCCTGTAGAAAGAAAGAGAGCATTTTATCTGAAATACTTAGTGATGTACTTTAAACATTAATGCTGAACTCAAACAAGCCCTCTCTTACTTATGCAAGCTGAAGAAGTTTCCTCTTGTGGGTCGTTCTTAAAGTTCTGGGTGATGAGGACAGCCCATGTCTCGGAGCAGGCTCAGGTTAGTCTGCCCAAGACATGTTTATGATAGTTAGGGCGTCCATGTGCAGCGTGTTATGCAGCAGCAAACACATAATGTGACACAGTGCTCGTCAAAATGGATTCTAATCACATCCAGAGAAGAAATCACTGAAATGTTCTTACTTTATGTAGTAGTTTAACAGACTTCTGCAACTTGTCAACGGCCTCAACGTGCTCATCGGGTCCAGTTCTGTTGAACAAAGTTGATGATTTTTTTTTTTCCCACACTTAAAACTCCCAAGAATGAGCTGCAATCACGTTGGTGATATTTGGATGATTCAGACTTACTTCAGGAGAGACACCAGTGAGCGCTCTGTGCTGTAGCTTTTCTCAGCATACATCAACACCCTGTTTCCTGTCAGGAAGATCAAGTTGGTTTTGTTTTTCTTTCCTTTCTCAGTTCCCAGTAGCTTAATAACCTAAAATTCAGATACAGAGAAATGTTACAAATATGACATGAATGCATGTTTGGATTGTATATAATATGTAAAAGTATTGTATAAGTCAGATGAGGCCAATCTAAGTTATTGTGTATTTGCATGTGTGAAATTATACCTGTAAGTGGCTGAGGTTAGACACATGGGTTCCACAGCACATGTTGGCATCAACGCCCTCGATATCAATGATCCGTATCGGCCCTGCATGGTCGCCTGGAAGCCCCCGACTCCTCACCTGGTAAATATAAAATAAAAACACACACACACCTCATGTGACAAACTGAAGAAGTAAAATCTATTTTTAATAGATGTCGTACATTCAAAAGAAAAAAATAGTTGAAACAATATCTAAAACCTGAATTGATCACACAGTAAGAGGACTGTACTTTAGCACTAGTAATATCTGTAAATGCACCTTTTCCACAGCAGGATCATCTATAGAGAGGAGCTGAACGGTGACAGGGACATGGACTCTGATCTTTTCGTTTATGGCTTCCTCCAGAGCCTGGAGCTGGGCAGGCTTCACAGAGGGAGTGTCCAGTTCAATGGTGCCTCTCTGACGCCCCAGTTCCCTGAGAAACAAAAGAAGAACAGAGAAGAGCGGTAAATGCACACGTTTTTATGGTTACAGGGACATGGCGCAGTGCAGTGGTAATATACCAGGATGTGGTCTTGTATCCAAAAAGTTTTTCTGCCAAAGCTGTGATCAAATGTTGACCTAAGAAACAAGAAGAAAACAATTGCAGCTTGGAGCAAGTGTGTTATATCAATGTGAGAGACAACAGTCCCTGGCCTTTGGTGTCAAGATACTCACCTGAGTGTTGCTGCATGTGGTCAAACCTCCTCTCCCAGTCCACCTTCACCTGCACCTCCTGACCCACCTCCAGAGATGAGCCCACAAAGTGTACGGCGTCAGGTCCCTGCCTCGTCACCCTCAAGACTGGGACATCTCCAATCAGCCCGTGGTCATCTGGCTGAAGGAGGACACCAGTAAAATGTAGTATGGCTTTTTGATTACTTTATATTACTTCTGACATAAACAACTCACAGCTGATGTAGAAAAGTCTTACTTGGCCGCCTCCTTCAGGAAATAAGATGGTGTCTCGGAGCTTTACATTGAAGCCCTTGAGAGTTTCTTTCTTTCCACTGACTTCATGTTTGAGCTCAGCTGGGCAGCAGGATACTACAGAGGTAACAAACTAAAAGGAAAACCACGAGGACATGTAAACAACCTTCAGGGGGAGGGAGTCAGGCAATGATCAAATTTCAGTCAGATTATAAACCTCTATTATGGTCTTTGAACAACAAAAACGGGAAAGCAAATGCGTCATTTAACCGCGAGATAGTGTGTGAAGTATTACATAAAGCTAACACGTTAAATTAGAACATCCTGACGTTGCTTTTTGACAATGGGTTTAGGTTGACAGCATAGCGAGGGTCTAGCTTTAGTACACATTGGGCTACTCTGACGTATTTACGTTACAACATTATGCAGCTCAACAAATACCAAACGTGCCAATGCCCTAAAATAAATGTGATAGTAACGTGAGTTAGTGGGTGACTGGCTCGTGCTCACATTAGACTGTGCTCCTACTGTAGTTAGCAACCACGCTAATCATCTCAGCAGAGAACAAATGGTAACATGTGGTGTTTTGCACGCTATTAAAAACTGCAGCGCTGGTAAACTGTTATGAAACTGCTTCATACCTCTTTCATATAGCAGTCTCGTTGACACTGAAAAGCCATTCTGGGAGATATTTGAAGGAAACGGTCTACCCGGCACAAACGTTAAGCTAGTCGTTATAACTCGGGGAACCGCTGTCAGTTTAGTACGGCAAGCAACGTAGTTCAAACTTGGTTACACCGGCTTCGGCTTTTTAAAATCAGAATCAGCTTTATGAATTTTACTCCGGTTACACGTACGCTCTCGTCGTACATACATATTTAAATTACAAATGACAGGATAAATATAAAAGACATTAAAAATAACAGAGTAGCAACATGTATGTACAATATAAAAATAACAACAATAACAATAATTTGGGGATGTAGTGCAGAAAGTGGTGATAGTGCAAGTAGTGCAGATGGAGGTGTCTGATTAATTGTTCATCAGAGTGACGGCCAGTGGAAAGAAGCTGTTCCTGTGTCTGGTGGTTTGGCCGTACAGTGCTCTGTAGCGCCTACCAGAGGGGAGGAGTTGGAACAGCTTGTGTCCAGGGTGTGAAGGTCTGCAGTGATCTTTCCAGGCCGCTTCCTGACTCTGGACTCCAATAGTTCTCTCTGCAGACCTGACTATCCGTTGTAGTCTGTCTCGGTCCTGTTTGGTGGCCGATCCAAACCACACAGTGATGGAAGAACAGAGAACAGACATTCCTGAGCTGGCGAAGGAAGGACAACCTCTGCTGGGCCTTTTTCCGGATGGTGTTGATGATGGAGGCCCACTTCAAGTCCTAGAAGGTCTCCACTGCAGACACAGTGCTGTTGAGTATGGTGAGGGGGGTAGTGTTGGGGGGCTCCTCCTAAAGTCTATTGTCATCTCCACAGGTGTGGGCTTGTTCAGCTCCAGGTTGTTCTGACCACACCAGAGGACCAGCTGTTCAACCTCCCGTCTGTACGCAGACTCATCACCGTTCCTGATGAGGCTGATGACCGTTGTGTCGTCTGCGAACTTCAGAAGTTTAACAGACGGGTCCCCTGAGGTGCAGTCGTTGGTGTAGAGGGAGAAGAGCAGTAGGGAGAGCACACATCCCTGGGGGGCGCCAGTGCTGATAGACCGGGTGCTGGATAAACGCCATATACACGCATAATACAAAAGGCATTTTAAAGTTGTTGTTTTGTTTTTGGCGAAACATTAAGGAAATAGACTTGGTCACCTTTGTCACGAGGGTACATAAATAATATAATAATAAAATGCACTCAACAGATATTATATAAGTTTGTAAAGCATGTGCAAGAACCTGCACACCATTACCTATCAATAACAGTTAAATAGAAGACTAATCATCTGCTGATATATAAACAGGTAAAACATGTACTCAAAATAAAATAAGGAATGAAGCTTGCATACTTATTTCTGATTGAATGCCATCTTCTAGAGTGAGTGAATCAAAAAACCATGTTTGGCCGTGCCCATCCCCATAATCCAGTATGAAGCCTTTCATTAAAAGCCTATAGTAACATAACATATGTGATCCCATGTGCAACATATCATAATGACTTTCAAACCCTGGTTGCTAAACTTATTTTTTATTAAAATTGTCAATGATACATCAGCGGCAGTGGACAATAATATGTCAATAAATAATTCCATAGAAAACATCAAAACTGTATTTTGGACAATAACATTTCACATCATATGCAAATATTACAAACTGTATCAAATATAGCACTGTCGTCAGCATCATATAAAGTTGTAGTGGCCTCCAACACAGGAGAGAGGTTACTGTGAGTCTCAGTCAGACTGCCAGAGAAGAAGGAAGAAAATGGTCGATGTCAAAATGTTAATGATCAAATGGAAATAATTAATATTACATTTTAGAAGTACCCTCCCAAACTACCTGAACTATCTGCACTTACGTCACTAAGATCACCCATATCTGGTGCTTGTCCTTTACTGGCAGACATTTCTTTGATCATCTGCAAGAGAAAACCCAAGTGTTTGTACACACAAAAATAACTCAGAGAAAGAATGTAAATAGTACAAAGTAGATGCACAGTGTCCTAAACTCTTGAACATTATAATAATTTAGACACATTGCATTTACTCACATCCATGTATCTATCATACTCCTCCTTTCCCTCGTCTTCTTCATGCTCCCAGTCCCTCCAGTTATCAAAGTCTACAGAAATCCAACTGGGCTGCAAAGAGAAGGAAAAACACATTTATCATTTCTAACCATACTTAATGTTGAAGCTTCATTTAAACTTTAAAATACCATGTTTCTAATTAAGCACGTTTTTTTCTGAGCCACAGTGTGTCAAGAGTTTTTCAACAGAGGAGTTGGCACCTTATAGTTTATCTTGATTTGAAAACATTGTGATGAGAAATATAATACATATTTCTGAAATATTTCATAATTTCTAAGGAATCCAGACAAAATGCACACAGAATTACACAAGAAAACTTTATAAAACCTTGTGACTGACCAATTTAAGTACACACACACACACACAGGCACACACACAGGCACACACACACACACACACACACACACACACACTTACCTTAGCCAGATCCTTCTGGAGATAAGGCCATGAATAATCAGGCTTCACCTTCCTTAGCAAGACATTGATGGTACGGTCATAGACTCTTTCTCTGGAGTCCTTTTAGAGTGTTATCAGGAAAAATCAACACAATTATATTAAACATCACACTGACTGTACAACTCAGCATACAATATATATAATCAGTTTTAATCCATTGGTCTCATCACGCAAAGAAATCGGATGCTTACATGGATTTGAACTTTGTCGTAGAAGTGCAGCTCGTTGTAAATCACGTCATCTGTGTCATTTTTGCAGCTGTTGTGAAGGGAACCATTTGAAAAATGTTATTGTCTGGCCACATTGTTTTTGACAAACGCTGTTGCAAAACTATGTTACTTAAGACAGAGATAGAAAGCAAGAAAGATAATTCACGAACAGAGAAACGAAAGGAAACAAATGTCTAAACTCACCATAAAATCATTTTATCTGGCTGGATGTCAACCTGGACTTCTTTAGGTCGATGAACCATGAAGTTGATGGTTACATATTTCTTTCTGTCAAACCACAGCGCATGTGCTGGCTGGCTGTTAAGACACAGAGAAACTGTTATACTTATGAATCAAATATATGATCATACATTAGGATTAGTAAAATAAAGCAAGGTCATTAGTACTGGCAACACTTACCTCTCCTCTGGTCTGACAATTTTTGGCTTGTTCATTCTAATTCTTGCGCAGCACTACGACAGAAACTACTTTCCTATTCCTTTAAGTTACAGAAAGTAAAACGTGTGTGGCTTCTTCTACTGTGTGCTTTAATGCAGTGACCAGGGCCTGCAGGCTATATATAGAGTAGTTGGTATCAGCTGCTGTGAGACATGCCTGCCACAGCCCCTTCCCCTGCCCTTAAAAGTCTACCAGTGGAACTCTCTGGAAAACAAATGCATTTTCTGGGTTCTCCAATACTTCAGCCAACCCCGATCCTGGGTGCTAAAAGGGTGAAAGTGGGTGCAAGGAGACAAAAAACAGAGCAGGGTCATCTGAGGTATCTAAAATGTAGAAACGGCATTTGGAACCATAGCAATCATTAAACACCTAATATAAATTGTACTCCTACTGTTGTTGTTGTTGCTTTTGTTCTTTTTAGACTGTGTCTCTACTGTCACTGTAGAGGACGCTGAACTACATTTACATTATATATATGTTTAACAATGTAAGGGGTACTCATGGAACTATTTGGATTCTTTAACAAAAAGTGGATATATTGTAACATGTTTGTTTCATATGAAAAGGGTTGATCAGAGTTGACTGATCATTAATGGTGTAACTCTGTATTGACTCTACACTCTTTGATTTGACCAACACAACAATCTAAATATTAAACTCCATCCGACAAAGAAGACTACGTTTGAATGCTTCAAAAAAGCCACTTGTGTCACTTGTGCCATCAGTGTGTCAGATTTATTTTAATGGTATTGACTAGAAAAGAAAGATCGCCTCCTGCTGGTAGGGAGGCGCACAGGCCTTAGAGGTCTCACCGGAAATGCAGTTCTCCACCCTGTCTGTGAGGGGAATGTGGCGCGAGAGACCCGGGGCAACGCTGTGTACATATAAACTTCTGCCTGGAAAAAAATCAATAAATAGTTTTCTGCCGTCTTTTTTTAAAAGTTTGGATAATTCTGCCATTTCTGACTGCAAACCCGCAGGAAGTACCGCGCATCAAGCTGAAAATGCCTCGCAGACCACAGGTAAGAACAAATGCATGTCGCACGAGAGGTAACGTTAGCTAAGTTAACGTTAGCTTACGCTCCACCATATTACATTCAATAATTCGACCATTTAGCATGCTACAACATGGGGTTTGTTATGAATACGTTCAGTCCACCGTGCAGCATTTAACAATCACATCAGTTGCTCGACTATCAGTTGTCATATTTTGTTTTTGTCAACATTTCAGTCCACGTCAAGGAAGATAATTTACGTTACATCTTGGTGGGCAGTGAAGACCAGCTAAACCAAATGTAGAAATGTAACATTGGTATTATTGAAACAAAATTGTGCTTTTTTGGGGTTATACATATGCCGAATTTACCATGAAACTACCATAACTCGTAGTATGTAATTAATATGTAAATATCCGCAGAAAGCAAAGCAGCAATAAGCACTATATTTTAAGATGCGAGATGTGTTAACGCGGTTTGGTAACAGACAGTTAGCCGCACGAGAAAACGGGGGCGCTAACGCTACACGCAAAGCTAACAGTATTACTTTGCTGAAATGCTAACTAAGGTTGATGCCTGGTCGTGTCGCCACTACTATGGATAGCAACGGTGACATTATTTGACCAGCTGCCCTCTGAAAAGTATTAAATGCTAACTGTTAATAAGTGTTATAGTTAAAACGTTAGTCACAGCTGTTGAACCCTGCTAACAGTGAGCCATCAGCTGTCTGTGGCCTTTCTCTCAAATAATGATTCCAGAGCTGGATCATAACAGCGGGCAAACCCGCTACAAGCACCTCGTGGTCCCAGATGCTGGTTTTATTAATACAGAATCAACGATTCCCAGTAAGCTAACCTCATTGGCTGTGCTTTGTACCCCTATTGTCTACTTTACTCACTCACACTTGCCATGGGCCACCAGCTTCTACATTGTTGCACCGGTAACATAATTTGTATAGGATGCTTCATTTAAGGTTTCCCCCTGATAGAGACATATGGTCGGGAGTGGTTCAGATGGAACTGAAGACTCGGACTCCTCCGCTGAAAGAGAACAGACCAATAGCTCAGAAAGTGATGGGAACATACCGAAGAGACAGCGCCTCACCAGAGCCTCAACTCGCCTTAGCCAAAGCTCTCAGGGTTGGCCAACATCCTCTCATGACAAAATAAAGTTTTTACAGTGTGCTTCCTCTCAACTGTAAAATGAACGTGGTGGTTTGACTCCATTTGCTTTAGATACTCCAGACTTGAAGCGAGCTGCTGACCATGATGAATCTCCACCATTGACGCCTACGGGAAATGCCCCCTCTTCTGAATCTGAGCTGGACATCTCCAGCCCCAATGCCTCCCATGATGAGAGCACGGCCAAAGATCAAGCCAACAGAGACTCGGACAAGGACCTCTCCCATCGACCCAAGCGCCGTCGCTGTCACGAGACCTATAACTTCAACATGAAATGCCCTACGCCAGGATGCAATTCACTTGGTAAATTTCTACCCTTCTGAAAATGTTTTACACAGGCTCATCAATGGAATCCCTGATTATTGATTGAAATATACTGAATTAGATTTTTATTCAGTGACATCATGTACTATCTTTGTATTAATATCAATTACCTCCTTTTGTCAATTTTCGAAGGTCATCTCACAGGAAAACATGAACGTCATTTTGCTGTATCAGGTTGCCCTCTTTACCACAATCTTTCTGCTGATGAATGCAAGGTGAGATGATGGTGATATAATTTAACTGTTATGGTAAGCCTAACGGTCACGGTTGAGACTAACCAAACAAGAACAGTTTGACGATCGGTATCATACAATAAGTTCCGTAGCAACATTTAATAAATATTTGACAGTTTGAGGTTCTTCATTACAGGTGAAAGCCGTCAGCCGTGAGAAACAAGAGGAGGAGGTGAAGGAAGAAAACAACTCGCGCCATGCAACTCGCCACCAGGTACTCCCCTTTTGCAATGATTAACATCACATTAATTATGTTAATTATTAGGAAGCATATTAATATTATGTAGGGTTGCACAAATCTAGTTGTTGTTGTGCAGGTTTGATATTATTGTGACATTTTATGTATTTCTATTTTGATTTTCAGACACCAACATTGAAACAGAGCAGATACAAAGAGCAGGTGTCTGAGATGAGGAAGGGGCGAAACTCTGGCCTTCAGAAGGAGCAGAAAGAAAAGCACATGGTAAATTGCTGCCACTCCGAACTTGCCATATTCCATTTGTATATTGGGTGGTGTATCCTCACATATCCACTCCTCTGTCTGGTCCACAGGAGCATCGGCAAACACACAGCAACACCAGAGAGCCTCTGCTGGAGAACATCACAAGTGAATATGACCTGGAGCTCTTCAGAAAAGCCCAGGCCCGTGCATCTGAAGATCTGGTATGGCATGCTTTATTTCTCCATCAGTTTGAAGAAGATGTTATGCAATAAAATAATAAGTAATATTGTTATTAATGTTATTATAATAAATACTAGTTAATGTCTTTGTATTTTAAAAAACTGAACCAAGTAAAACATAATGACTGATTATTTGCTGCAGTGTTATTACCTGCTTTGGTGTTGGATGCAAACTCATTGACCCTGCCTTGAATCTTTCTATTTCAACATTCATGTACTAACGCAGACTGGCCAATCAAAGTGTTGTCTCGACCAGGCTCCTACAACTCTCCGGCTGTGCTCCATAGATTCCCAAAGTTTACGATTTTCTTCCTTTCATGCTTGTTTTGTAGATTTTGAGATAGTCGTGGTTTATATTGTATAATAGTGATACGCGTTACCTGGAGAGCTTGGAAGGAGATACGTGTTAGTAAAATGATGCATTTCAGCCGGTGGAGCTAACATTAGCTAAGTACATTAGCACATCAATCACTAGCACTTCTATGCTATGGTAGCTACTGAAGGTATACTGAGTGTGTACACATGCTGCTTTTTATTGATAGTAAATAAATACCTTCCTGGCTTTACAGGACCAGTGTTGTTCTTTGCTTTTCTTAGCGAAGGGTGAATTGTGATGTCAGTGCAACAAATGTAGCTGAAAAGCCTTATCATACAGACTGATGATAAGACCAGCAGTGACACTGTGTACTTCCCTCCTGCAGGAGAAGCTGCGTATCCAGGGTCAGATCACTGAGGGCAGTAACATGATCAAGACCATCCTGTTTGGCCGCTATGAGCTGGACACCTGGTACCACTCACCCTATCCTGAGGAGTATGCACGCCTAGGTCGCCTCTACGTTTGCGAATTCTGCCTCAAGTACATGAAGAGCCAGACCATTCTCAGAAGACACATGGTGAGAGTCAACGACTGAAATCTTCAGGCCCTCAATACACCATTAATGTTATGCCGATTACAGATTTTTCAATAGTATATTTAATTTTTCTGTCTGTTCTGAGATATCTACTGTAAGAAAATAACTGACTAACTCACTAAGTATAGCTAAAATAACTTTAAAATGTTATTCATATTACATATCATGCCTATTAACACTGCATTATGGCCTTTAAATATACAGTGTCTGTTTATTCTCCCTGGGATCTTAGGAAATAATGCTGATATGTGTATTTATTTTCAGGCCAAGTGTGTGTGGAAGCATCCTCCAGGAGACGAGGTGTACAGAAAGGGGGGTATATCTGTGTTTGAAGTTGATGGCAAAAAGAATAAGGTAGGGAGACTCGGACTTTAAAATCTTTACCCCTTCTGGTTTTGTCTATCTTGTACACACATAAATCTGTAAAGCAAACGTCACATATGGTGGCATCTCACTAATAAGTTCAATTTCATCCCATTAGATCTACTGCCAGAACCTGTGTTTACTCGCCAAGCTCTTCTTGGACCACAAGACGCTGTACTACGACGTTGAGCCTTTTCTCTTCTACGTCATGACTGAGGCCGACAACACCGGCTGCCATTTAGTGGGATACTTTTCCAAGGTAAATGAGAGGGGGGGGGGGGAACAAACTAATTGAGATCTTTGCTGTGTTTAAAGTATATAAGAAAATATATATTGTGTAACCTATATTTTTTGAAAGCAGAAGCAACTAGAATGTTTTTTCTTTTGTTATCACTTCCAGGAGAAGAATTCCTTCCTCAACTACAATGTATCCTGTATCCTGACAATGCCGCAGTACATGAGGCAGGGCTTTGGCAAGATGCTCATTGACTTCAGTATGTCTATATTCACTGATTGTAGATTCACTCAGATTTTCTCTCATTTTGTCAATTGTTTACTGTGCCAAAATTGTTCAAATGAGTGTTGACTGACCTAACGGTAGGATAAGTGTAAAATGAGTGATTTCTATGTTCAAGATGACACCAGGTAATATATGTTAAAGCTAAAATACTAAAATCTCAAAATAAAAGATTGTGGCATATGAAGGTAAACAAATACAGAATATTTTGAATATACATTAAAACTAAGTCATATTTATTCAAGGCTATTGCATTGGATTGTATGAGACTGTTCAGTTGTTGGTGACTTTATGTCTACCCTCTGCATCTCCACTGGTAATAGCCAGCATTAGGTAAGCACATTATGTTTCTATATTATGGGCCACTGCAATATTTATTTATTTATTTATTTGATTCTTTACTTATGTTTTAATTGTATGTATTGTTTTGACACCTGGATGAAATCTACATTATTACAATTTTTTATGAAATATATATATATATTTTTTTATAGAGTTGTTTTTAACTGCTCCTGCCGGCTTTCTGTTGTGCTTTGTTTAGGCTACCTGCTGTCCAAAGTAGAGGAGAAGGTGGGCTCACCCGAAAGGCCTCTGTCTGACCTGGGCCTCATCAGTTACCGTAGCTACTGGAAGGAGGTGTTACTCAGATACATGTGCAATTTCCAGGGCAAGGAGATCTCCATCAAAGGTGAGTCAGGACAGAATCCAGGCAGGTTGCTCTACCACCATTAAGATGAAATACAAAATGTGTTCGTAACATGATATCTTCAAAATGTGGCTTGGTTGGGAAACGTTTATTAACGCATTCAAAGATTGTCTTGAACAAAGAAAACACGTGCATGTACAAATCATATTTACTGGTGCATTATCTATTGATGCGCAGAGATCAGCCAGGAAACTGCTGTCAATCCGGTGGACATCGTGAGCACCCTGCAGTCTCTTCAGATGCTGAAGTATTGGAAGGGAAAGCACTTGGTGTTGAAGCGACAGGTAAGATGTCTGTCCATTGGCCTGTGAAGTTCTTTTTATCGTTTCCGTCTACCATCTTTCATTTTATTAAATTAATTGATCATGCTGACAAACTCGTATTCATATCTATCTGGAAAGTTAAATCTTAAATCTTTAACGTTTTCTAACTGTCAAACAACCCGTTTAACTTGTATTGACATGAGCTCAACTTTACTCACGCTGTTTTGTATAATTTATGAAACCTTGGACCTTAAACTTTAAGATAATGCTGTAATAATTATCACATACATATTTGTATACACCAAAGTCCTAATGCATTGTTCCCTGTTTATAAATGACCGTAATGCAGCTTCACCTGAATGTAATCACTGTATTTGTAACGCTCTTCTCCGTCCTAGGACCTGATTGATGAGTGGAAGGCGAAGGAGATCAAGCGAGGCCACAGCAACAAGACCATCGACCCGAGCTCACTGAAATGGACCCCTCCCAAAGGGACATAAGCACTCAACTCCAACCTCAGCAGCCACAAGTAGCCTAGACCTACGAACTGTCAATAAAGACCAGTGTTCATTCTTTCTTTTCTTTTTTCTTCATGGTTTTAACCTGCTTTATTTGTCACAGAACTTTTTAAAAAACTTTTATATTTTACTTTCATTTATTTTTTAAGCTCCATGCGTTCCAAGTCCAATGATTCTCGACTTAAATATTGTCAAACAATTAACAGTAGAGAATCCTTGTCATTTGTTTAAAAAAAACTGCCATCATCTATTAAGCTTTGAATGTTAAATGATACATGGTCCAGTATGGTGAATAACATGAATGTTTGCTTTACTCATGCAAAAAAAGAAGACATAGCTGCATTTAGCAGCATTTATATGCTGTTATTTTTTATTTCATTCAAGAAATGTGCATTTTTAAGATGGTTTTTGTTTGGGATAAATACAATAATTGTTAGCATGAATTGAAACCGTAAGCGGAGTGAATTTTCAGGATTATGATGTAAGGTAACGTTTTCTTTGGTTGGTGTAAAATTGTATAGATCATAATAATGTGTACTTCTTTTGTTCAAGCTCCATCAATACAGGAATTGGACCCATTCCTCTGATGAACCTGCCAAATGATGGAAATATAAATGATAGATATTTTTAATTTGCTGAGAAAATAAAAAAAGAAAGAAATGAAGACAATACCACTGTAAGAATGCACATAGAAATAAAACAACCTCAGGTTTTTATACTGATTCAATCATACCTTGCTTCTGTGGTTTCTCCGAAACATCGATCACAGTGGTTGTTGCAGATGGAATTTCTCTGGTTAAAGATTCTGTAAAAAACAGAAAACATTTGAACTTAACATTTCAATGGGCCTGTCTTTGCCTTGTACTTTTAATCATAGCTGTTAAATGTGTATTTGCAATTTGGTATTTTTTAATATCAATAAAGCTGCTTTGATATTTTGAAATGAGTTGGATACGTCTGTTGGTGTTTGTGCTTTACCGCCACTGGAAATGCTTCTCCCCATCAGACCCACAAACGCCTCTCCTTTGTTTCCTATAAATGTGAGAAAGATGCACACATTTATTTTTCATAATGATGTGGCCTTAAATACATTCTTTAGTTTGAGTTGTCAACCGTCTGTGATTGGGCCAGACGTAGTAGCTGAGAAGGTTACATTATATATATACGAAGGTGTGAAAGCAACATCGAGCTACTTACGTCTATCTACTTTGAAAGGTTTCTTTATACCTGTGAGAGATAAAAATGAACCCAAGTTACAACTGTATTTATCATCATGTACCAGTTTTTTTTCTTCTATTCATCATCCCAGACATACAATAATTATGAACAACTTTTTAGACATGTTTTTTGTTGCAGAGTTAGGCTACCTGAGCGTTTCCCCATGAGTCCATAGAAGCGAAGGGCTTTAGATCTTTTCATCAAACTGGCCATTGGATGGGTCAGACTTGCCTCCATTGACTCATCCTGCCAGAAAAAAAACAAATTTGAAATACATATTTGTGTTTATATTATTTCCTACATTGCCATCAACATATTTCTGATAAGAACTTAATCCCGGATGCTCACCGGCCAGTCTTGAGATAACCTTCTCTCCTCTTCCCCGGTAGATGACAGTGCCTCATAGGTTTGCACCAAAGCACAGAAAGTCACAACAACAAAATGGATCTTCCAGTTATCCATTTCTTGGTTTGGAGGAAATGCTTCGGTTCCGTATCTCTTCAATCAAGTTGTTTGTTTTTATCAAAAAAAAGCTAAAAAGACATTTACCTCTGATATTGGACAGATGTGATTCAGCGTTGTTCTGTCTGCCCCAGCTGGATCCAGGGTGCATTTATACCTTTACTCCCCCATGCTGTTAGACCCCTCCCCCTCCAAACACCAGCGTGCACTTGCTTCCATTGCATTAGGAAACTTCCAGATTTGCTATATTACATTAAGTCTATTTTCATCTCAAGTATTTTGCAGCCATTACTTATTTAATTTCTGATGAATCATTGAATATTTTCAAGTGCATTTACTGTATTTTCTCCTCTCATAGTTGGAACGAATGTCATCCGATGATTTACGAGCCGTGTTAAATTCTTAGAAAAAAACCTAACATGTTCAATAATATTAAAGCTTAAATATTGACATTTGAGAAGCTCCCCTTTCATTTCCATTTTTATTAGACATCTGGATTGCTATTGGGTTAAAAATATCCTTGTGATGTGCACGTGCTACTTTGATATCACCGAGAGGAGGCAGGACATGCAGGCGCGTCGGGTGTTTGGCCAAAGCTTTGCAAATATTACCATCTGCTTTGAAGGAGTGCTTTATTAGTTGGCCAATTGACTTGGCAGCTAGTTTGGGATTTATGAAGCAGGATAACACAGACGTGACCTCTGACCTTTTGATTTATAAAAACATAAGACTAAAATTGCCAAAAGGTTTTGCGTGACATCGATGGCCAGAGGCTAGGCAGATTAGAAAAAAGTGCTAATTATTAAATACACCAGCAAATAGACGGTAGACATGTCAACTGCAATGGTAATGTATAAAATGTGTTTGCACGCCATAACCTGAAACATACTGAATATATCAATATTTGTAACTTTTTGATAATGGGATATATGAGCACAGTCATACATTGCCATCTCCTGAGACAATCACACTGTTCTTAAACCTTTTCCTGATCTTTACTATTCTAATGAAAGGTGAGCTTTTCTCCAACACTGGCTATAGAAATTTCTGGAGAGGCAATTACTTGCCAATCTGTGTGCTGTAAGGACGTCCACGTCGAAACAGAGCTGACACATACATCAAATTGCTTTGATCCACGCACTAGGTGCTTCTAAAAGCAGAAAGGCCCGGGACAATTAGGCCTGAAAGGCAATTACACCTGAACAGCCTCTCGTGTGCACACAGCTAATGTGGAGTGTTGAATCAAAATAAATCAGACGCACACAACATTTGCATATGAAATGATTGAAGTCACAAAGAGTTCCCTTAATAACAGAACACAGTGTTTCTATGAGACGCTTCAGTAGACCGTTTCGTGGTGTGCACCCTCACTGGTGTAAACCCGCGGACACATTTCACACCTCAAACTTGTGACTTTTCTGTTGATTTATAAAGCTCATATGGCATTTAAAGAGCTGCACACGTTACGTTATTCATGGGCTCTTTTTAGAGAGCCCTGATTCTATTAAGGCAAGAAAGATGTTGCTGTGGATATAATATTATGTAAGCTGCCAATCTGTATCTGTTTCTGTAAGAGCTGTAACTTCTGATTATGTTTAAGTATTGCATGGTTGATAGAAATCAACTGTGCTTCATTTTTAATAGGAGAGACTTGTCCACAGAGACAGCATCTGTCACCGTAATGTATTGCTGTCGTTTTTTATGGAGGAAACGGGAGAAGAAGAAAACAACAGTCAACCTTGTGCCATACAATTCTTAATTTAGACTATAACAGGCTGTCTTTCGTCAGACTGTGCAACAGCAGTGCAAAGCATGCACAAACTATTGTTACAATAGATTATTATAACGTCATATACAATGTGATATTGTTGTGCGAACAGTCATTTTTTGTGTAAGTACTTTTTTAATTTAATACGTTTTCGAAGGTAGGTATACTTTTTAAAGACGGTTTCAAGTGGCAATCCATCACAGAGTAAAAAACAAAAGTCCTGACAAAGTGTGTGAGTATGAATAGAAGAAGGTAGATTAATCAGCAGCTGCAGCAGTGAGAGGCTGGCTTGGTGGTGTCTGAGGCCGCAGGAGGGCAGACCATAACAGATAATCTCTGATCCTCCCCACGAGCTACAAGATAGATAACTTGTTGTTATGATATACAGTGAATTTACACAGCAAAGACAAGAATAACGGCACACTACGGAAAATAGCGCAAACAGAGGAAAAAGTATATTATCCTGTGGAGTGATCATGGGAGGAAGTGTTTATTTAGTTATTTATGGGCAAAAGGACTGGGGAAAAAAGCTTTAAAAAGAGAAATACTGAGGGAGTATTTAAAGCCTGAGTGTGGCAGTAATGCAACATTGTGTATGCCAACTGCCATCAAACCTCAAAGAAGAAGAAGGAGATTTTTTTTGAGGGTCACACCCACGTCAGGGCTAGATGTTAGGGCCCAATCCCAAAGTCCCCCATCAGGGCCTCAAACCCTGAACCCTCAGGGTCTTACTGACGTCACCTGTTAAGTGGTTGACTGAGAGAGGCTGTGAGGGCCTGACATGAAGTAAATACGAATGGGACGGCACTTTGCTGAAACCTATCACAATACCACCAACGTCAAAAAATAATGGGTGCATTTATTTGACAGTGGGACAGCCCTCAAAACCTCCGTGAGGATGGAGATTGGGATTGGGCCATATTGTTGTTTGTGTGCATTATAAAGGTAGACTAACAGTCTCTCCTTTGCCTTAATGTGTGTATTTGTGGGCTATTCGCCGCTTTGAGGAAGTGTGTAGTCTGTCTTGGTGATATCTTCATCCAGCTGTTCATTCTAAATGAAGGGTCCGATTCAGGTCAGGCTATGTAGCATAACACCGCTTATTGCACCCGCTGTGGGGGTCATTTCTGTTTAATTGCCTGAGTTGTGTCTGGTTTCTGGTTCCTTCTAAGGCTATGAAGAGGAAGGCGGTTGCTTATTTTGATTGGATAATCAGTTGTGTGCAGAGGCCGCAAATGGATTTTAGTGTTTGTTTGGACAAAGGGCTCTTGTTGCTGATGCGGTTCCACTTGGTTAAACGTCGACTTTCAATGCAATTGCTTTCGTGGCCTAAATATGTTGTTGAATCATATACCCCGCATTTATTATTTTAGATATTTTCCTTCTTCCTATTTTGAAAATACAGAATCTATAAATATGTAAATGTTTTACCGTATTTTCTTCCTATAAAACTGTAGATGAAACATAGACGACCGTAAAATGCTACATTCAATAAGCAAATGTCCTCTTTTAAGGTATTCATGAATGATCTGTGACCAGTGCATTTATTCCTTTATTATATTTAAGTTTCATGTTGATAGGTTTATCTGCTGTATTCTTGTTAAATATGTTGTGACAGGATACATCTCAGTCAGCAGGTGGCAGTGTTGTCTAACAGATCAAATCAAAGCACCGACATCTGCAGTGCACTTTCAGTGTGTGTAGTATCCCCACAAATAAAGAATGTGCAAGTTCTGCCTTGGTCGGGGCAATGTGATACTTATTAGGATTTTATTAGATTTTAATTGATTGTTTGTGTTCTGTTTGTGAGTTTTTACACTTGAAACATTCAAGCGTCAGCATTAAGAGTTTTTACCACCACAAACAAATCTGGATATTTGTTGTTGCACTCAGTGAACTGATGACGTGCTCACTGTGTTGAATTAATAAAAGATGACGCCTATATAACATTATGCTACTCTGCTAATTATTTAAGATCATATTTCTGAACATTCAAAGGTAAATCTTTAAGATCAAATTCATATTTCTTTATAACACGTATCCTAACCAAGTCTTATTTGTGAGTCACAAATTGTTTCAATTGTATCGATGAGATGTCGTATATTGGAATACTCCATCCACAATGGTAGGCGGTACAACCTATTGTACATGTAACTAATAATCATCATAGGAGTTTTCTCTGTAGCTTGAGTGCTCGTTCCCTGAGTTGTTTTTCCCGTTTGGTGCCCTGTGGCCCTTTAGTGTGGTTTCTCTAGAGAGGCACACATTTCGATTTTTCTGAGAATTAAATATTACTGTCTGCCTCTGCATGCTCAGACCGGGGGGCTTCAGGCTGGTGCAGCGTCTGTCTCCATGTGTATGACAGTGTGAGACAGAACGGTGTCACGGGATTGGCTGCGCCAGTCGTGAACCAATAGAAGCATCGGTTGTATATTTTGCTTTTTTGCATCTCAGCACCAAACACCACAACAATAGCGTATCAACAAACTCAACTACAAAGAGCGAACGTCATCACCTGCCTGCACACTAAGATGTCGACTGGTTGTATCGCAGTGGTCACACTTCTTTGGAGGCGATGATGTCAGGTGGTGGAGGTTCACTGGAGCTTCCAACGTTTGCCTTGTGTTAAAACTGGCTGATTCTTGACTTTGAAGTTCAACATCTCTGTGAAGGGCTCGTGTTTTAGTGTTAACTCACGACTGAGGACACAGTCAGTAGAATATCAGTTTAGTTACTGTGCTTGCGTCATTCTCAGTTGGAATTCTCTCAACTGGATGGCTTGGAAAGTTATGATCTTCATGTTTTAGTACGGCTTCACTCTTATTTGCATATTGGTACTGTCACAAGTTGCATTACAGGTGCAACCGTCACTACTGGGTGATTACAAGGAACTTCTTTGACAGCGTGGCATTGTCTGAACTTGAGATAGTTATTCAATTAGTTGTTACTCTATTACATTAAAGGAATAGTTTTACATCAAAGTAAATAAACTTGTTGCTCAGGCTAGTTGTTACCCGTCTTCAATCTTTGTGCCACTAGATATTAAGATGAGAACATTGATACCACTCTCATAAGTATTTACCAAAATCTCCCTTTTGCTTTAGGTTTCTTGTACTTTGTCACTGCGTCTCAGTTTGATTGTTTGTTGTCTTTTCCCATTAACGTGTTCACCTGTTGGTTATAGGTCAGAACCCTCGGGTCCCCAGAGGCCCACAAGTTTCCCTCTTTTGGTGATGTTCTTGTTTGCTGGAATCTTGTGGCTTCTTTGACACTCTCAGCCTATGGCGAGGCCTTTTCGGTTAGATGTGCTTACTTTGTCGGGGAGCCAATCGCCAATTCATTCCCAAAGCCTCAGAGGTTCAAAAGCCAAGTGCATAATTACTCCTTAAATCAATCTGCAAATTTCGTGGTATCCGTGCTGCAAACAGTGGGCCTGGAATCGTTTATTCACAAGGAACGGCTGTCGATGATCTGTATTTAAAGTCACAGCAAATACTACAGTATCCTGGAGAAAATGACATTTGAATCAGAGAAGATATGTTCAATTATGGGCTTGTGGTTTACATACATTTTACATAAAGCTCAGTCCGATTCCTCCCATTTGTTCAACCTTTAAGGGTGTTATTGTGTGTTTGTGGTTCTGATGGTGGGACAGGCCACACAGCTAGAACTGGGTCCCGGCTCTGCATCTGAAACTGTTCAAACCCGTCGTTTGAGATTTCATCCCTCAATCCCTCTCCATAGACTTCAGTCAGATGCTGCTGTGTGTGAGACAATGAGAGACTGTAGAGGCAGACAGTGTGGTCGCAGTAGTGTCGCTTTAAAGAAAATAGACAGGACTCATCTCCACCTTAATAACAGCTCCTCTCTACAGACACTTTGATGCCGCCAAGGGCTTTACAAGCCCTGTTTAAAGCACAGCGTCCTGCTCACTACTTCTCCCTGTGTCTCTCTTTGGACTTTTCTGTCTCTATATCCTTCTTCCTCCTTCCTCCTTCTGTCTTTCTCTCTGCCTGTCTCTCTCTCTCCACTCCTCCTCTCCCTGCTGTATTTGCAGGCAGCTTTAGTGCCAGACACCCTGAGGCAGCGGTAGCGCCAGCGAGTCTTCCCACCTCTGTTTTTGTGGTGGGAGATGACATGTCGAAGCTTTGAAGGGCAGAGGAAGGGAGGGAAAGGAGGAGGGAACGAGAAGGGAGGGAGGGAGCACATCACTCGGCGCGGAGGAAAAGCAAGGGACCCAGAGAGAATGTCATGTGGCCAGCAGTCCGCCCAGATATTCTCTTTCTCTCCTTCTTTCTCGGGCTGTCTATGTGGGCAGGCAGGAATGGCGACAGGAAGCAACTCCCCCCCACCTCCTTCCTCCCTTCATCCTCTCCTCCCCTCCTTCATCTCTTCACTCACTCAGTCACTCACTTCTCATGTATGCAGAACCCCCTTTTTCCTCTTCCCCATCCCAACTTCCACCCCTCCGCTCATGCTTCTTCGCTCTCCTCTCCGAGGCCCAGTTTCTGTTGTGTGAATGGTGAAGTTGTGTATTCACCCCCCGCCGTGCCCTTATTTCGGTAAGTATACCTCCCTCACCCAGTGGCGTGCCTTAAATCGATCAGCGCTGAAGTGTGTTGAGGTGTGTTAAGATGTGTTGAGGTGTGTTGAGGTGTGTTGAGGTGTAAACTGTGAGTGAGTAGCAGACAAAACATTTTTGATTGGAGATCCTCAGGCATAAGGCAGCAGTACTTTTCCAAGAATGTATTTCCATATCCTTACACAAACATGCAATATCAAATGCTGGCTCGTGCCTATAAAGTAACTGGTAAATAAATGTCTTAAGAAATGCAGCCTAATAAAATACCTGCAAAATATGGGCGGGTCTTTCAGGTATTAAACTGTTTATATTTCCCCCTGAAGGGAACGCTGGGTTTGTGTACTAATTTGTGTACCAGAGCTGAGGGATTAACACTGAGGCAGACAGGAAGGAGGCCCACACAGTAACGATCAAACATATTCTCAGATATGCTCTGTTCAGTTTGGCCCACGGAGGAAACACTGTGATTTCTCCCAACCGAGCAAATAAAATTATGAAAGGAGACGAGAAGCCTCCACTGGGCTATAAAAAAAAGTTTCCACTGGCTTTGATATGGTTCTCTGATGGTACTTCAACCATACCTGCTTGTTCTTATTAGGCCGCCTCTCACCTGCACACTTTCAAAGCAATCACACATAAGTCACACATGGCAAGGCACCTTCTAAAACACAAACAGGGACTTTTTAAGGTGGGTATTTTCTCAAAGTACAGACAGAAGATATATTATAAGAGACCAAGCCCCCTTTCATGTGATCCTAAATTAGCGTTGGTTAAGTCTTATTGGTCTAAATTCAGATCAACAAAGACAACACAAGATCAGTCACAAGCAAATAGCCTGAAACTAAAAACAAAAGAGTAAGTTCCCTCGTCTGGCTCCCGGTGCGCTCACTGGAATGACAAGTGTGTCTGTGCACACGTGTGCGTGCATTTGTGTTGGTGTCACCGTATGACATACTATTTGTGTCTGTGTGTGTTTGTATAGATTGTATCACTGCAGGGCAGTTTGATATTTCAAGCCATTACCAGCATCAGAAGGGAAAGAGATTACAGGGTGCTGCAGCAATAACACACGCTATTAGCAAGACAAGGTGTTATTATCCTCTGGTGTCAGGTGAGATGTCAGAGCAACTTGTCTGTGTCATGCTTACAATTGCTGGATCAGCAGGCTTAAACAGTAACAAGTGAGTAATACAAACACCATAACAAATAGAAAACGGGGGGAATCTTTTCTAAATGGAAAGTCATGTGATTAGCTGCTTTTGTACTTTGATAATCCATGGCTTTGCTGAACAAGTGATTGATTTTAAAGTAATATATTCCGTACAGAAATAGATTGAATTTGATGCAGCGTGACATTTTCAGACATTGAGTTGTGTAACTTGTCATGGCATTGCAACATGTAATCGCAGTGTTGTTTGGAGAGACTACACACAAGCTGTTACAGTGCACTTTTTTCTTTCACTTTCAGATTTGAGATCCTCTTCCCTTTACAGTAAGTGTGTTAAAAACATTAAGGAAAACGCTCACAGCCGCAAATGTGGACGGGCACACACATTTCGCCTGCCTCTTTTTTTCTTTCCCTCTCTCTTGTTGCGTCTAAATTTTCCATGCCTGGCCTCCCTACTGCTGAGAGTGCTGTTCCTCGAAGCCGCAGTGTATTTTGAAGCAAGGTCGGGAGAGAGCCAGAGGCTCCAAAATCAGGCACAAGACTCCCAGTGTTCCACTGTTCGGCTTGCTCTTGGCACCGACTCCTGACCAGAGAGGTCTAGCTAGCCACAGCCACTGTGTGTGTGTATGTGTGTGCTTGTGTGTGAACATATATAGCCCTCCCCCATCCTAACTTCTAAGCCTATATAGGAATAGCTTTGGTTGACTCATTTATGGGCTCTCCCACATAGAAACAGTACTTTGGTGTGAGTCAGAGAGGCTTGAGCACAGTTTCTGTTGGAAGAATGTTCTTTTTTTTGTTATAAACCCCAACCCTTACCCCTGTCATATACACACAGTCTCCCCAGTAGTTACGATTACACAAAGCTGAAGTGGAGGAGGGCCCAGATATGCCGGAGTTTGACAAATCTGAACACACAAGCAATTCAGCGGAGCTCCTCTAAATTGGTTCCATACCTTGGCTGACAGTAGTGAGGTCATCCCTCATAGAAAAAGAGTCTAAGCTGGTGATTCTGACAATGCTCAAATGTCCTACTTTCCCCGCTGCTGTCATTACAAACCACCATACAACATGTCAAGACATTACAGGAGGATAGTCTCTTCAACCATAACCTGTTCTGAAATATAGATCTACAGCATTTTGTGAAAAGAAAAGTGTTTGGGGGGTGGGCTTGACCACACATCAAAATGTCACACTCGATTAACACATATGGATCTGACAATAATCCTGAAGGTTCCTTCAATATGTCAATGGAAAGCCATCCATCTGTCTTCGTCTTCAGATGGAATATCCACCCGGGGTCTGGAAGTCTAGGACGCAACACGCAAAACCACAGCGAATATAAATAAATGGCTGTATTTCTCTCCCTGCTTTTGTCTGGTCAGGACACTCCGTGCAGAGCCTGCCAAGTTGAGCATCTACATTTGGGTTTGGCTGTTCCCCTCTCCCGACAGCCCAGCTTAGGCCAAACCACAGGAAAAGGAAGCAAAAGGTCCTCTCTGAAGGGCCTATAAAATATTGTCTTGGGTAAAGATGGCCAATGTGAATGGCAACGTTCAGTCTCTCCACTCCAAACAAAAGGTCTTTGAAGGAGAAACATGGCTGCTGTTATACCTTTGCTGCCCAGACACTTGTGTTTTACGGTTCCTCATAGTTCTTTGGAGTTTCTAGTAAGTGCTTTGTGTTTTCTGGCACAGATATAGTGCATGATATGGTATAATAACCTCTGACAACGGCACTTAAACTGTTTATTGGCACCGGCGCAACATAGCTGCTTCAAATTACCTGGAAACACCCTCTAAGGTTAAATGCTTATCCAGCATATTCTAATATTCTGCATGTCTTTGAAATGTACATGGTACACTTGTAAATATGTTTGTATAATTTTCTCAACCAAAGACAGTTACCTCGTATTAAAACTACAGTTTAATTTGATATATGTCAAGTGGGGTTGGAACTTCCCTGGTTCACAAAACAGCTGGGAAAATCTTTGGGAAAGAATGATACATTTACTGCTGCTGATGTGCTTTTGAGCAAGACATTCAAACCCCCAAACTCCACCAGTGGAGCTCTTTGTTTGCTACGCAGCTATTTTCCATGGCGTTACTGGAAAACCTTTATGTTCAGCTTAATTTTGGTGGATGAAGAACATTTTGGGATGTATGCTTGTTCGCTTTCTTGCTGAGAGATGGATGGAAAGGTCGATACCACTCTAACATGTGATCTGATACTCGGTTAGAACTCGATCAGCACCACACAAAAAAAAACACACACACACACACACACACACACACACACACACACACACAAACACACAAACACACATACACCGTGAAGAGCCCGTCTGCAGCAATGGTTTCAACGTCTGTCTGGTCTATCTTTCTGCAAGCCTACTATGTGTTATTTAAATTACATATTTATTGCCCATATTTGTGTCTAAACGGAGAGGGAGCAACATGAGCAGACACAAACACGCACACACACACACACGCACACACACACACACACACACACAAACACACACACGAAGAACAGAGGAGCAGAATACTTGTTCACCGGCACAGAGGAGTACCTCTATATAGAGCCTGTGACCGCTGACCGGATCGCCCTGTACTGCCTTCGGCTATCTGTGATTGGCCCCAGAAATCTCCATCAGAGCATCCTTCATCAAAATCAAAACATTTGTTAACTATTTTGTTTTTGTGTCAAAGATCCAATCCCTACCTGCAGAGCAAACGCTTTACCGTGAAATTGAACTGATTTGCGGTGGTGGCGGAAAGGACTTCTTCCATTTCAATGTTTTTCCATCTCTCGTCCGTAGAGTTTTACCCTCCAACAAACACACATATGTGATACAAGCCAATGTCACATATACTTAAAGTCAAACTGTAAAGGATACTAGTCGCCTCCTAGACACACAGATACAAACCAAACACACAAACATGTACCACACACATCCTCCCGCCTTCCCACATACTGTCTCTCTGCTAGACGCTGTCTGTGACAGAATATAGTTGCACAGTTTGTGTGATCTGCATTTGTAAGCATAAGAACCCGTTCGGAGTTAGTTTAAAACATACCGACACACTCGCATGTACATACAGTATGTAGGTGCATGAATGCATGACTAAATGCACATGGTGCATGTGGTATATATGTACCGTATGCACAAGGTGTATATGTGTGTGTGGGAGGGCTCGGTGTGCCAACGGGATGTGTGTGGAGGGCCATCTGGTCACCCCTGCCATGCCACGGTCCCTGTGAAGTGCTGTCAGCGTGGCCGTTGTGGTCTCCCGTGGCGACTGGAGGCTTGCTGCGCAGCACTTCCAGTCCAGGCAGCCGACCTCAGAAAAGGAAATTTGGGTCGCTCAAATGGAGGGGTTGCTCCCAAGCTATTTACAGAGCCCTCTACCGGTCCAGCGCCACCCACGATATTCCATATGAGAACCAGTGTGTGTGTGTGTGTGTGTGGTGCCTGTGGTGTGGTGTGTGTGTGAGTGTTGGGATATAAGGGGGGAGTGAGGGGGCCAGCGGGGTAAGTTTCTGTGTGCGTGTGTATGCGAATGCAAGTGTTTTTATGAGGCAATGCTGGCTTTATATCTTATGTCTGCATTGTGCGCTGTGTTCTGGCATACAAATGCACGTGTATTTAGTGCTTTATTAAAACCCATTATATCCCATTATCCACTTTGATGATGACCCGCGGCCAAAGTAAACACTACTCCTTTCACCTGCATTGACTCGCTTGTCAACTTCAATTCCTGAAACACTTCTCATTCATATCATACCGCACAATAGGAACGTCATATTCCATAAATCACTGCCAGGTTTCTGAAGATTGCATCGTTTTGGATGCTTTTCGATCCTTGCCTATACAAACATCTGAGGCGTCATGGTTGCTGATCATGCCAATATGAGGATATGGAGAAGAGCGGAGCCTCAGATTAATGAGAAACCTGTCTGTAGGAAACTTTAGTTCAAGTGAGATCATGGGCATTTCTCTTCTGATGCCCATCAATTGGGTTTAGCGGTTTCCTGGTTGAGCCTTGTAGACGTGTGGAATAATGCTGAAACAGGGCTGCGGATCCATTTGCTGAGACACGAGGATCTGTTGTATATTTACAACATTTTAGTGATTAACCACATCACGCCTAGTGAATACAAACACGACACCATATTTGGGAATTGGGATAATCAGTCGACCAAATGAACATGTTTATAGCCATATCACGTTTCATGCACAGGAGCTCAAATGAGTACCTCGCCCCCCCCCCCTGCTCTTGATGTATCTAAGAGAGGAAAGCAACGAAACAATCTCTGAAACGCCTACAGGCTGAGGACGGTCCACTGCCACCCAAGGGGAGACCTCCAGCATTTCTCAAAGCCTCCCTATATTGTGAATATTAGGTTAAGGTTATTTTAGGCCGACCCGCTGCAGAAGCAAATTACAGTGCAAGAAAGGGGGTGAAAAACCAAGAGGGCTGTCCACCATGTAATTTTCCTGTTTCTCTTTCAAAGGATGAGGTATTCCTCGAGGAAGCCCTGTTAAATTTACAAGCCTTGGTCCCACATCAGCAGGGAAGGAGTCTCCTCTGACAGGGAAGAAGAAGCATTAGATGGAGCTTTATGACTTTATGTCCAGCACTTGATGGAGCTATGCCACAGCTTGGCAGCATCTTCTGTGTCGGTCCACTAAGAGCAGGTATTCAGAAGTTGTTTGAGTTTGGCTCGGCATTCAAAGGGAGCTAAAGCGATAAATCCTTCATCTTTGGGCCCTTTTGTCGCTGTTTAGCGCTAACACTAACGCTCATGCACACCAAACTATAGCTGGTGTAAGATTCCTGAATAAGACCCTCTGGCTGATCTAAGGAAACCTCTCCCTGAATAAAGGCCTTTCCTGCCTGAACAAGAGAGCAGCCTTTAGAAGAATGAAGATGATCACTGCTTTACTCCTCAAGTGTACCACCGTCTCAACCTTAATTATGCCAGTCTGGGAGAATCACAGGTACCCTGGCATTACTTTTAATACACACTAAGATACACACGTATACTTGGTCTCCATCGAAAGCTGCGATGCTCTTATTTCCTCATGCTTCAAGTTCGTAAACTCACCATTTAGCTTTGCGACTTTGATCTTTACCAAGAGTGACTTACTGGCTATAATTATGTGCTGAGCATCCCATGCTAAATTGCAACCAAGGAATTCATGACACTTTATTGAACAAATTATTGAAAGTGTTGACATATAACGCCGTTAATACACACTATATACATCATCGATACTTCCTCCTCCAGAGTCCTCCAGAGCATCCTCATCTACAAGCTGCAGTATACTACGTTGTATATTCTTTCTTAGAGTTTCCAAGGGGCCCCTGCAGTGGTGTGCAGAGGGGGAGGGGTGGGGGGAGTGGCATGTGCGGCTTGCTGGTTAATTATGGGTCGCGAGCTGCAGCTCGGCTGGCCTGGGCGGGTGTTGGAGCCAGTGGGTCTGGCACAGGGAGGTCTGGCCACAGACCCCGGCGGTGACGGCATGAAGTCTGGGACGAGTCAGAACACCAGCCCGGGGTTTGGAGCATTCCTCGCATTCCCTCCTCCCATGGCTGCCTGCCCGTGTGTGCGTATATGTGCGAGACCGAGAGCAGGGGAAGGAAATGTGTGAAAGAAACAATATGTGTGCATGTTCATTAGGACATCCGGTCTGTTTGGATAGTTCATCCGAGCCCAAGGCAGCATCAACTACCCCTACAAGAGTCATGATATGTGAGCTGAGAGTGAGAGGGACATCCAAGTCCTTGATGATATTGCTGTCAATGAATTGACATATTTCTTTGGCACACTATATAAGTAGCGCTTGAGTGATTTTGACATGCAGAAGCAGCCTAATATCTTGTTTAAGACTTGTTTAAAGCAGAGCGGTGCTCAGTTTCATATGTTTTCCCAGTTAAGGAAGTCTGTGGGCAGAGACCAGAAATGAGTCAAATATTTTATTTCCTACCATTAAACAGTATAAAAAAGAACAAGAAACCTCTGATTCCAGAAGTTTGCTTTACAAGCCAACGTTCATATCAGAGAAGCACCGTAGGACTTGAAACTCACCTTCATAGTTTCACAAGCATCATGTTTTCAAGTTTCTCCTCTTTGGACGTTTATCTTAATATGATGAGTGGGTATGAGTGACAGCAAAATACTTTATGCAAGAGGTAGCATATGATAACATTCAGTCAAATGACTCTTTGAGTGTTTGAGACAATGACACAAACAAACATTTTTGAGTTAACATTAGACATGCTATTTGCAAACTAGCTGCTTAAACCTGTGATACTAAGACATGTTATATTTAGTTTAAATTGCAATTATGGTCAAACTTAATCGGAAGTTTCCTGAAAAGAAGTATGTAAATTGATGTTATAGAAAAAATAGGATGGTCCTTGAAAATAATATTCATGAATTATTCAATAATCCTTTGAACTTTATTCTTCATATATGTTTAATTGTATGCGTACCTAGAGGTACAGTACATTTCACACGTTAAGCTGACCTGCACATATTCAAATGCTTATACCAATTAATTGACTGCCACAAAAAACACATGATTCTCTCCAGGAAACTAATTTAAAACGAAGTCCTGATATATTGTTAACTCATGTCTGTAGTTATCGCGAATGCATAAACAAGTATCTCTATATCTATGAATCATGGTCCCAGTTGTTGAGATGAGGAGTTACATCATGCTCAGTGGAAGTTGAGCATGTGTTATGCCTGGCGAGAGGCTACTCTCAGCAGGGGACTAAAGCATTTTTAAAAGCATTTTTGTGTTTGTTCAGAGCAGATGAGACCTGCTGTAGACTCAGACAGGTGAGTGGGCTGCACAAACAATGAGGAAGTCCTTATACTGGCAACACAGATCAAAGCATGCTGCGTGTCAACGGGCTGCCGTGTGTACATAGCTCTGACAATTCTTCACAGATCTCTGTAGCGCTTCCTCTACCGCCGCGTTAAAGAATTTAGGCCTTATTTAACCGACCCACGTCAGCTCACCTGTGTGTCGACATAAAGGTGCCGTGTCCAATAAGCTACAGTGTCAGTGTCAACATATTGGCATGTAGTAACCCTTCTCATTCAGCCGTGGAGGATTCGCAACTGTAAAATAGAGGGCCTTATTTTTAGCTCCCTTGATGTTCAACTTTGCTTTAAAGGAAGGGACCTCTTCAAATGTGTCTTCATGTATCATACTCAAATCTCTGCACCTTCACCCAAAGGTAAAGAGCTAGTTTGCACAAAAATAGCTCCAAAGTAGGGGAGAGGGCCACCAAAAACCTTTATTTTGACAAGGCTGGGAGAATAGGGTATTTATATATGGGGCTGTGTGCTGTGGTTTCTCCACAATTACAGAGTGGCAGTGCTTAGACTGGGAGGCGTGCTGGAGGTTTATGGAGGGGGACATGAGGGGACCAGCCCTCCTGAGCCTCTTACAATCTGACGTATAGACTCAAATACCACACATTCATACAGTAACATGACTTATACCTAAATACTTGTACTGTCAAGCACACAAGACAAAAAACAAGGAACAATGTGAAAATCTATTTGATGCATTTAAAAGTTTGAACTGAATTTTGACAGGCTGAGCCAATCCTCCACAGACCCAAAAAACCTTTACATGGGGCTCAATTTCAGTGTTTAGAAGGTGGTCAGTAATGTTTTGAGTGGTGCTGGCGTGGGCTGGAGCCTCTCTTTGTAGATCTACTGTATTATGGTTGCGATATAAACAAGGAGTTTCTACCAAAAGTCTTTCACAACCGCTGCAAGCCACGTAGAGGAGGACAGTGGGAGTTTGTGTTTGTTTCGTGGATGCTGTGTTGAATCTGGCATCAGCCTCTGCAGGGGTGAGCAGAGAAGGGGGCGGGGGTTGGGGGTGTGGGGGGTATGGGGGGTGGGGGGGGGGGGGGGGGGGGGGGGGGGGGGGTTGTGCGGTTTCTGCTGGGGAGCCTGGAAGTCAGTCAGGGCGGTGGCTGAACTACCTTCCCTCCACAAGCCGACGTCCACCCCACTCCCCAAGCGCACATGTGAACGCACATTTATACAGAAGCACATATATATCAACCTCACAGGCTTCATCCCCTCTTTTCTTCTCTCAAGCTTTACAGTACGGTGGTTTGAGGAGGATGGCATGCCAGGCAGGCAACAGGAAATACCGGATGACCTTGTTTACAATTAGCATATAATGCAGTCGCTACACTGGAAAGACTGCTGTCACAAGACGGTAGAATTAACTAACAGTCGGCAAACCCAACAGGTAGTTCTCTTGATGAGGAAAGAGATCTTTATTTTCTTTTTTTCCCCCACTCAACTTGATATTGCTTTAGACTTGCTCATGCCTGTCCACATGTCAAGCCTGGCTTTGAAATGTAATACATCTCCAGGGGTGTCAACGGTCTCAACAACAGGCGTTGGGCTTGTTGTGTCTCTGCGCTAGAATGAAAGATACCCATCCATCCATCCATTTTCAATACCGCTTATCCTCATTAGGGTCGCGGGGCACTGGAGCCTATCCCAGCTGACATAGGGCTGGGATAGGCCGCCAGTCCATCGAGGGCACATGTAGGGACATACAACCATTCACTCTCACATTCACACCTATGGGCAATTTAGAGATCAATTAACCTGCAGCATGTCTTTGGACTGTGGGAGGAAGCCGCAGATGGAAAACAAACACGCAGAGCCGGTGCTGATAGATATACCTACAGTATTCTCAATGCACATATATTGCGTAGTTTGGCACAGCTTGTGCTATAAGTGTCAGCTACATGATGATAGCACATGATGCTTTTTGAATAGTGCCAACCTGATCACCTGAGTCTCCTTGTTCTGGTTTCCAGGCTTGCTTTTGTTTCTTCCTATGCCTGGATTTAGTCACCATGGTGGCAAAAACAAATACAAGCATCAAATGTGGCATATCAATCACAAAACTGGCATTCTCCACCCATATTAAAGGATAACATGGCTTGTGAGTGTAGACAACAGCGCATTAAGGTGTATATAAGGCATTGTGGGTTTGTTTGCATATGTGGTTGGTAGTCTTAGGGGGCATTGTGATGTACACAGTGTGGTTTCAAGCATACCTGAGAATAAATGGGAGCATTTGGTGACGTCACAGATACGGTGAGACGCTGTTGGCCGAGCCTGTGAATCACTGTAACCATACCCACACGTCTGGCTAAATGTTTTCTAGGAAATATATTTGTCAGGGGCAACTGTGGCTCAGTGGTAGAGCGGGATCTTCCTTCAATCAGAAGATCAACGGTTCGATCTCCGGCTCCGTTAGTCCATGTCGATTTTTGTCCTTGGGCAAGACACTTAACCCCAAACTGTGCCTGCATGGATGTTAGTTAGTCCAGATTAGTAGGTGTCCCCTGCCATCAGTGTGTGAATGAGGGAATGAACATGTAGTGTAAAAGTGCATGAGTGGTCGGACCAACAAGACGATTAATGCACAACAATCCATTTGTTGGATCATTTTCAGCCTCACAAGAGTGTCACTTTGTTTTAATGTCATTGTCCAACCAGCCATTACAATAGATCAGTGATTCTTCAAGTACAATCAGTAGCACCGTCGCTAAATTACAATAGTGTAGGCCTTGCATTAAATATAGCATTGCAAATATAGCAAATATAGCATTTAAATATAGCATTGCTAATATAATGCTAATATAATACTTCTCACATTGCAGGGGTTGCACGATTGTCAAATGTGTTACATGTCAAATCATAATCTGCGTAACTACAGCAAATAGGTGTACAGTAGTAAAATGTACAATAATAGTTTTCTGTGATAAAGCAGAGAAGAAATGTAAAACACTGTATCAAATGGGAATATTTTCTAAAAGGACCTAAACATTTTACTCGAGTACAGTATATGCGCAACATAGTTTTACCACTGATCACATTCAGTAGAGATATTTCATGATTAATTTTAGCATTCTCATTATTAGCTGCTTTGGTTCTACAAGTTACAACCTCACAGGGTTGTCACTGGAGATGTATATAGGCCACTTTTATTTTCTCTAGTTCTTCCTCTTCTGTCGCCACTCAGTAGCAGATCAAATAGGACCTGCTCCCGTCACCTGTCAGAGGAATGTGCCAGCACTCCCATCTGTCAGCAGCTCAACTAGAACAGGCAGAACTGCGGTTCGCTATAGGCCTCAAAAAGCCCCCTGGGCAGCAGCACCTTACCTGGTTGGCTCGGGATGCGTGCGTTCACGTGCGCGAGTGTGTTTAGTGTGCAGATCCACACGCAGGTTTGCACTCACGCATGTTTACTAGGCATCGACTCAGCCAGCGGTTTCGTCACGTGACCCAACATGTCCTGCGCTGCTCAGCGGCCTATGTGATGTCTGCGGTTTAGACAGGGCGTTGCAGCGCGTTCACCACCAACCTGGGAGAAAGAGGGGGATTTAGCATGTGTCAACAGGCATACCTGTAACCTGGGAGATGTGCCTGCAGGTACCTAGTGATTTTCTCATGATTGTGATGGGCAGACGCAGACTACAGGGCTTGCAAAAGTAGACTCCTCAGCAGGACTGAGGTGGCTTAGCGTGGCGTCAGACACACACACCACTGCATTCCATTGGGATGCTCTTTCTGCAAAAGGAGGGGTGTTACACTAAGTGTGTGTGTGCGCTTATATGCCTGTTTGTGTGAGTCCATCACAATTACTGTTTGTGGCCTCTGAGGGACAGTGTCATGGTAGCGCTCGGGAACCGAACACAGGTCCAACCCTGAGAACCTGAGGAACCTGAGTAGACGTTAGGGGACTAACGGAGTCTGAGGGCTTAGGCCTGGCCCGACACAAACACTTACCTACTCTGTCTGCTGTCTCCGTCACTGTGTACTGGAAAACAAGAGCTTTGGTGGAGACACTGAACCTGAAGGGTACCTCTGGGCTGCTACCCGGCCATAATCTTTTGTGTTACACATCTTGTGTTTGTTTTTGGGTTTGGTCATGTTGAAACGATACTGTATCACTCACAACTTTACTTTATTTCCTCTCCCATTGTCATCTTCCAGTCTTTTCTCTGAAGTGCTTCCAAACTTCAAGCACCAAAAGGTGGCTATACATGTGAGGAAAAGGTGTGTGAGTTGAAGCATTAATCTATTTTTGTCCGGTTGGAGACAGAAGAAGGACCTCCTGATAAAAGAAAAGCCTCCCGTGTGAGCGACGGCTGGCATTGCATGACAAACAGAAGGAAATGATTGCCATCAGCTGTCATGATACACAAGATGAAACGCTGTCTTAATTTCTTACTGAAGCATTTCTAGTGTCGCCACACCTTTCTGTTTGATCTCGGTTGCCACTAATGCCTTTGTGAGCTACAGCGACAACAAAGAGGAGCTTGCATATTGCTTTTGTATATTCAGTTTGTAGGTACACACACTTAATGTACGTGTTCTACATGGTTAGCTAGCATATGGTAACTCAAGATAGCAGTCATTTTACTGTAATTGACCCACTTTCTCTTGTCATTAATGTACAATAGTGCTGCATGGTCCTTGTATATTGGCCACGGCAAAAGCCTAACTGAGGCAAGCTGATATGATGATTAAGATAAGCTGGCTGTAGACCCTGAGGTGAGTCTTCATGGTCGAGTTGTGTAATAGTAATAGCAGGGTTCATACACAACCAGGGATAGTGAAGCAGGGGAATCTCTAATTGCCCCAATTATCAAGGGAAACCTGCATTCCAGCAGGTGGAAGAGTGAGCAGGGATCCTCTGATATGACAGTAACTGTGCGCTTAGCGGCTCATTGGATTGCAACACCACATGGGCGGAGCTCCGCTTCACTCCATCCTTTGTATGAGTAAAAAGTGAGTGGAATCATATTTTTTGTTTATCTTAATAGAGGATATATGGCACACAACCTTTGACAAACAAGAAGTATGACTCATCCCATGTGGCCACATTGTTTTTGGGTGTGGTGATTTTTTTGTTCTCCTTCCAACTGACGCCATTGTCACCACCAACAGAGAACTGTGAGGCATGCTGTGTGGCAGCTCCAACTCACTGAGAAAATGTAATTAAATATCCACCTCAGATGAACCAAACAAAAGTTTCGTTTGATCAAGTTCACCGAGCGCTGAAGGCTATAGTCTAATTAATTATTTAAGTGTTGTAGTGCCAGCCTTTTATTATGGACTGTGACACATATGTGCAAATATGTAGTTTGTGCTGTGATATTGTTTAGATGCCATTTTGGCATTCTTTCTCTCTTCCATGAACTTGTCCACAAACAAGCACACACCTCCAAGGCCAAGAGCTACCGAAGCATGGCCTTGGGGTGTCACGGCTAATGTCGTGCTAAGCCTCGGCCATCACATGTCGAGAGTTTTGGCTTAGTCACACTGTCAGGTGTACCGTGTACATTATTTATCAGCTGGCTCCTATGTCACTATAGGCAGGATTTATGGCTCTGGTGTAGCCGGCAGGAGAACGAGGCACACGTTAAGTTAATGGAGACAAAGTGTGGTTGGACCGCACTGACACCCTCACCCGCCTATTAATTCCTAAAATGGTTGATTAAATGAGCAGTAAGTGAAGATACATTTGATCAGCAGTTACAACCTGATATTAGTCGCTGTGGCAGCCATTCGTGGAGGCAGTGGGGAGACACGCTCTCTTGTCTTGAAGAAGTTACAAAGTGATTTTCAGAGGTCTTAGAGGAGCTAATGGACAGAGGGGAAGGGGTTTCAGAGTTGTTGTGAATTATTGAATATGATCAGGTTTCCCGTACTGATGTGTACATACAAATGCTCGGGCACAGTGGAAAGAAAACCAACACCTGTAATCCCTACAAGGCGTAGAAGAGAAGTGTGTTTTGGGATGTTTGTTCCCACACGTGCAAAGACATGTGTATGTGAGCAGTTCAATGGAGTGGTTTAAAAATTGAGTATCTGTTACGCAAACCATGTATATTTATTACATGTTTTTATTGTTTATGGGGAGACAACGCCTGACGAAGATCTCTTCTAAAATGAAAGGTAGCACAGTTCAAATTGCTGTGAGCTTTTAATACAGTGTGCAGATCTTTTGTAAACGGTAAAGTTAGGAGCTGGAAAACAATGAAAACAAATACTACAAATCTCTGTGGGTTCAACAAGTGATCCATTTGACATTATACACCGCCATTTTGGGATGTGATTACAGCCCCTAAGATAGTTTGTTTATGTAATACATATATATGATAAACATGTATATCATGTCATGTGAGCATACGATTGGATTTCAGACCCCATTCTCAGCTAAAGGGGCTTCACTGCCGTCCACTTATTATTCAGCCACCTTTACATATATCTCCGAGGAGATGCGATGGGCCCACTCAGCTCCTGTTTCCTCCCCATCACTAATTACATCTGCATTTTGACAGCCCGCTCGTCTCCCCGGGAGAACCACTAATGAAGCTCTCTATTAGGATAATGGCAGAAGACGATGAACTCAAGGACTATGGGGACATAAACACTTTGTTATTGCCTCACAAATGAGTCTCAGCTCTAACCTTGTTTTCTTGTCTGCCTAGAAGGTGAAGATTGACACGTACGCAATTTTTATCATTTTGTGTTCCACGACATTACATGTCATTTAGCTGACACTATAATCCAAAGCGACTTACAATAAGTGCATTCAACCATGAGTACAAACTCAGAACAATAAGAATCAAGACAGTAACATTTCTTCAAAGAAAGCCCAAACTACAAAAATACCATAAGTAAGTGCCATTCAAGTGCCACTGAAGTGCTAATCTGGTTTTGAGCAACATCATTAGGAGTTGTACCTTTAATTTGTGTCATTGTTATTCATGTGATGTGTATAATCATCTGAGATTGGACATAATAAACTGGAACGCTTCTCCCACTTGACACATGACACAGATTACAAACCCTGTGCCACTTTCTGATGGAGTCCTCTGTACTAATTATTTAATCAAAGCAGGGAGAACAGGCTGGTCTACCTTTTGAGGTGTACCTCGCGTGTGGCATTTAGAATTAAAGAAAAGAACCACCCGATAACCGGTTAGCTCATGGTGTACAGAGGGTGGGGGTCGGGGCATAGTCGCTCCGGGGTGGAAAATCCCATCCTGTCCTATGGCAGTGAGGTCATGTTGTCTACCTAACCGCATGCCTCCGGACCGAAGCCTGATGACTGACTGAGTGACATTATGACATTTCACTGGATGTGATCACTGGATGGCAGTGTTGAGCCAGAGAGATGGAGGAGGGGAGAGACGAGAGCAGGACTGTATTCTGGCTTGATGCACATACAGTACAGCAGGTCTGGATTAACATGTAAAACACAAACAACCAACAAGCAAGATATGCAAGCAAAGCGACAGAGTGTGTTCGGTGGAGATTTGTATTATTACCGATCAGTTTCAGGTGTAAAGGCGGTCAGTGTACAGGGCGCCCCCGCACACCCCGATGTTTTCTGACTGAGTGACCCCATTGTACCCTCAGGGTACGACGAGACACTAAGAGCATTGTGTGTAGCTGCTGAATTCAAGGGACTTACCTGTCACCAGCTACAGCCTGAAGGACAAGCCCCCGTCTCCACTTTGTTCTAGCGGTGACAGGGGGACAAGGGGATACTTCCAAGGGACCCTTGTTTCAGTGATCAGATGATGATGAAGTGACCTAGTCTGGATTCACAAGTGTCGATTGCGGCTGTCAGCGCTTGTTTGATGGGTGGCTGTCCCCCAAAAAGGGCCAGTGAACTGATTAATGTTACAAGTGACAGACTTGGATTGGGTGTAAGAAGTGTTCCATTTATTTATTAGGGCTGGACCACCAATTGTTGTATTGTGAGTGTGATGTTTTTCAAACGCTCACAAAGTATAATCCATATGTCCACGTCTTCATCTGTATCAAGTCCTGACCCCGTGCACACTTTCTGTAAACCTCTCTGTCTCAGTCGTTCTGGAGTGGAGACATGGCCAGCTCCCCTTAATGGCCCTTTGTTCAACCTGCAGGCTCACAGGTCAGGGGTCAACTGCACCTGAGGCCCATTCCCACAAACAAAAGCTCTGTGTTTACTGGCACCAGGCCACCACTTCCCTGTCTCCTGCGGACGGGCACACACACACACACACACACGCACACACGCACACACGCACACACGCACACACACACGCACACTCTCACACACACACACACACACGCACGCGCACACACACACACACGCACACACACACGCGCACACACACACACACGCACACACACACACGCGCACACACACACACACACACACACACGCACGCACACACACACGCACACACACACACGCACGCACACACGCACACACACGCACACACATACGCACACACATACACACGCACACACACACTCACGCACACACACACACACGCACACACACACACACACACACACACATGTACACACGCACACACACACACACACACACACACACACACACACACTTAAGTCAACATGATAAAGTGGCCACAAGTTATTTTAACTGTTTTTGTGTCCCTCTTACTACCATCACAGAAAATAATGAATTCCTGTGTTTTACAAAAATAAGTATTCACGGAAGTAATGTATTTTAAATAATTACAGTAGTTCAGTTCTATGGGATATTAAGTACATTTATTGGATGAAGAACACTAAGCACAAGCCAAAACTGAAGCTTGAGATTTTTCCACATTTGCAACTTGCTCACAGTTTTTTATAATCTGAAAAATTAATGTTCACTTTTTCATTTGATAAATACAAAGAAAGTACTGTGTGGGCTCAGGGTGGTATGTTGCAATAAAGACAGTGAAACCATGTCCAAAACCTCACCATAACCTCAAAAATCCAAACCAAATGTAATCGAACTTCAACCCCAGAGGTATAAATCAAAACCGAATACGCTGAGCAGGTTTTTTCAAACTAATTTGAAAGATACAAATTTGGTTTAATGTTACGACAAGTTTTAACAGAACTATGGCTCGCTTAGCACAAACATGTCCCAAGCAATCTCATTAATATTTGCAACCATCAAAGCAATAGACAAAGAATATCTTTCTTCAATGCAATGGTAAGTATCAATACTTCTATTCATGCTTCCAACACAAATATCATGTAATGCTCTCTAACACGAGCATTAAAATCAACCAGGAAGCAAAGCCTCAACAATTCCCAGTACTTCCTGCTTCAGAAACGGACATTCCCAGCTCCTCTGGCACCAAGTCAAGGACAGCAGATGGGAATCTTTAAGCTGCCCCACACCCACGGACGGGAGCATAAGGGGGCTGCACTGACCAGATTGAACCCTGAGATGGAATAAAAAAGAAACTGTTGGGGGCTGCGTGGATACTGGATGGTGATGGGGTTGGGAGGAGGGGTCGTTGGGAAAGAGGGGGGATGGGGTGGGGGGTTCCTACCTGTCAGAACAAGAGTAGAACAGGTGAACCCCCCATCCCCAAGGCCCCGCTCTCTTTTGCTTCCACACACACACACACACACACACACACACACACACACACACAAACACCTACTCACACATACACACAGGACAGCCCCCTCCACCTGTCACTTGTACTGGGAACCAGCACTCCACCTCTTTCCATCCCATCCCATCCCATTAGCTCGTGGCTAACCGAACTCTACCTCTTTCTTTGCCACGCTTTTATACTTCTCGTAAGAATTGCATTCTGCCTTTGAACAACAACGGTGGGTTGTTTGGAGGGAATGGGAGAACTGTGTAGTTAGCGTGAGCAGCGACATCTGACACGCTTGACACAAATGAAAGAAACACAAACAACGTTAACAGAACATCAGGAAAAACAGAGATCACAGTTCTGCCCACACTCTTTGAAACACCACAACGAAAGAACCAGAGACGGAACTCAAATGTGCCATTGATTGGATTATTGAGGACGTTTTTGTTTTTGCCGTAATGGTCAAAGCAAAAGCTTGGGGATCACAATAAATCGTGGTTGGTCCCTATTGGATGGATGGGTCATGACAATTTGGTGCTGAAATTCATGGCCCCCTCAGGAAAAAATGACATCTTATCGGATGGCATTATCAGGTCAACATTTCATTTGGTCCAACAGTTTGGTTTATCACCAAAATGCCTGCAAAACAAATGACATTCCTGTCAACCTCAGCTATGCATGTGTTTATGTCATGAAGCAAATGTTAGCATGCTAACACGCTTAACTAAGATTTCATGTTAGAATTGTTTTTGTGAGTATATGTTAGCATGCTGATGTTAGTATAACATCGACAACTGAAACAAATACCTCCTTTACAATCAAATCCATTGTAATTATCATATTTATAACGGTTGTAAACTTATAAGCTATTATGACAATAGCACACATACAGAATAGAGAGTCAGGCTGGTTAAGTGATAACTCACTCCCTTCCCTGAACAGAAAGTCTTCATTGTACATTTAGTTGACTCTTAACCCCCGGCTGCTTGAGCTAAGCTGCTCTGCAGCCAACAGTAGATGACAGTGGTTATACAGGGCAAGGCAAGTTTATTTGTATAGCACATTTCAACAACAAGGCAATTAAAAATGTTTCACATGAAACCATTAAAAGCATTGAAACATAATACAAAAGAAAACAGATTTGAAAACAATTAAGAACATTCATTAAAACATTAAAAACAAGTTGAATACAAGTTGCAGTGCAATTAAAGAAATGGAATGCAGTAGTGAGATGCAGACATCCTTGAATCGTGTTCAATTAAAGGCAACGGCAAACAATCTGGATTTAAAGGAGCTCAGCAGACCTGCAGCTCTAGGTGTGAATTTCTGCAACTATGTCAATGTGCGGCAGCAAGGAAATGGTCAGCATGCTGGTTAAGTTTCACTCAATAAATACTGGTTAAGAAGATGAATATTGTTTTGGTGTCTGGATGACGAGCAGCGAGTGAGTCACACTGGACAACATGGTCTGATTCACCTCAACTGCACTAAGTCGCAGACAGCTGCTGAAACCTGTTGAGATGAGTAATGGACAGAGACTGTTAGCTGCACGCTAACACCGTATTGTAAACACGTAAAGCTTAACTTATAATACAACAAATATATTATGCAGAGTTTCTTATCCCACAAATCTAAGACGGCTACTTACGGTCTTTGCACGTATTTGACACGGTGGCTCAAAAGCTTTGTGGGAACTCAAGTGTCCACGCATGTAAACATTTTGATAATGCCTGCGTGTGCTGAGCTGCTAGCTGAGGGGCTTGCTGTTTTACATGGCCTTTTAAAAGTTTCTGTGGGATTAAAAGAGGTTAAACGCACACAACACACACTGCTATTTCCCTGAGGCGGTAGAGGAACCTTTCCAATCTCTGCTCACACTCCACACCAGTCACGCAAGCTCCGTCAGAGGAAAGTGCACACACACACACACACACACACACACACACACACACACACACATAGTCATAGGAAAACAGGCAGACAATAACCTTCCTAAAAATGAGTCAGATGTGCAACTTTAAATTCACTGGTGTAAAGGCTGTGTTTGTGGTTTATGTGCGATATGTGCATGCTTTGCGGCTTTGCGTATTTACGTGCACCTTGGTTGTTTTAAGCTCAGAGAGATTGTAATAACTTTGTAATATAGTGGGAAGTTTGTATGGAAATACAAACTACAGAGTAACAATGGCTACAGAGTAACAATGGCCGTTCACTACTGTGATTTTACTTCGTTTTTTTAATGTGGTGTGTGGGTGTGCGTGTGTGTGTGTGCATGTGTGTGTGTGTGTGTGTGTGAGCACATTGCATAGTTTTAGTGAGTGTGTGAGAGACGCAGAGTGCAAGGAGGGCCTATTCAAGCAGGATGTATGCTTCAGAACATGCTGCAGGGCATTGCTGAATGAGTGATAGGAGAGACCTTTAAAACAAAGCTCCTGACATACACTCATGTACACACACACACACACACACACACTGCTCTACTCAAACAATCCAAAATGAATGGAAGCAAAACCTTCACAAATCCTTTGCCTGACTGTCTCCTCCTCTTGTGATGATACTTTTATTCATTCTCAAAGCAGTTCCTGACACACACGCAATCTACTGGAGCAACTACAATGCAAGTCGATCACTCGGAGACAAAAGAGTTCATGCGTAGTCTTTCAACCCACTGGCACACATCAACAAACCAAGTGGCATGCTACCGCAGGCGATGGGTGCTTTCCAACCTGTCATGGACCTTTGTCCGTGTGTGCTTTGCATGTGTGTGATTTCTGCTGACACAGTGCTACGGTTAAACAGTAAGGCTTTGTGTGCAGGTCAGGCACTGTCTTATTTTATGTGGCAATGTCCTTGGTTGTAGATCTCTACTTTAGTTGCCAGGTGTGGGGTTTTAGACCCTCTGAATTCCAGAGCTGCATAAATGCTCTCAGATGCTCGAGGGGGGTGGGGACGTTTAAAATGTGCATGGTTTAGGTGTGTTGCACAGGGTCTTGCACCCAGGGTGGTGTGCATCTGCGAGAGTGTGAGACAGGTCGAAAGGGGCAGAGAAACGGAGAGCGAAAACCAGAATCGTCTGCTGCACGTGAGAAAACGTTTGTGTCCCTCCTCGTGTGATCAGTGGCATTGAGGGTTGGATACTTTTGTAGCACTGGCAGGGAATATAAATTATAAAGGCTGCAAAATGTCACCGCCACTCCAACCGCATGGTGTGGTAGATGCACATTAGAGCCTCGAGCATGGCAGCTTTACTGTAATTCGTTGTGCTTGCTGTTCCTGGAAGTCCCACACAATGTGTCCAACACTACTCCATGTCAGAAGACAATTAGGCAGTTCTTATTAACTTTAATATATTTGTTCTCAGTGGTCAGAACATTCATCGCATGTGAATTCAAAAGCGCCATGAGAAAGCGTGATTTCACGCTTCTCCCTCTCTCTGTTAAGAAATTCCAAAATGGCTGCCGGCCCGCGCTGCAGCACAGAGCTGCTTAGTTCATATACAGTGTGCAGGAAGTGATTAACAGTAAAAGATCAAAGGCAGTGGACAGGATAAACATTCTTTCCCGGGATCCTACTCCTCCGGGGTATACAGCACCACTTCCTCTTTTTACAGACTGACTGCTGCCTCCACCGCCACAGCACAGCGCACACATTGTCACCACATGAGGCACTGACCCACAATTCAGACTCTGTGTGTGTGTGTGTGTGTGTGTGACAGACGGAGATAGATGCAGAGATCGAGAGGGTGTGTGTGTGTGTGGTGTCGTGTATGACTCTTGTGAGCTAAGGCAACATCCGAGTTGCACTCAGAGTTTGAAAATTGTTCCGAACCACCGTTCAGTCGGGAGCCTAAGCTTATGCTAATTTCCCTCACGATGCTCTCACTGGTGCACAGCTGTTGTGCTACAGGAGGCGATTATGTGACCCGGCCAGCTGCGGGTGTTACAGAGGACAGTAAAGGCAGGAAGGGAAGGAAGACCTCTCTGATGTCAGCAGCGCTGGAACTGTGATGCAAATTTGAACCAAAGCTGCAGAGCATTTTTGCTCCATGTGTGGGTGAAGGAAAGACCAGAGGGGCTGAAGTGGTTGTGTGTGGTCAAAAAAACAAACCCCCTAACCAGTAAACCGAATCCCTATTAAATACCAGACACCTCATACAAATAATTTGTTAATAACTTTTTGCATAACACTGCATATCAGTGACACCAGTTCAAGCCAAATACCTGCAGTGATCATCGTATTCTTAACCTCACATTACATCGTCTATGATGTATCGATGCTGTCACTCAGTGTACACACAACATAATAAGACTGCTCCTCTTATGAATCCAGTTTTAACCTTTTGATGTTTAATCTGCCCCCCACCCATACGCCAACCTGAGTGAAACCTAACCTCCTTTTGGGCTCAATGGATGGCAGATCACAGGCTCTTGAGATCTAAAAGAGACAATTATCCTCAATTGAAGGTTGACAGGAAGAACAAACGCTTCATAAGTGGTGCAGGGGTCTTTCTTCTCCTGGGGATGGGGGATTAATCCACTGACATGGGGCCATAGGAATGGCCAGGTCACCACGCAGCCAGGTGAAGGACCCCACAACCCGTTCTCTGAGATGGCTGGGTGATCATAGGCCTCTGCATGTATATGTGGAAATTCATCCCATTACACAAGGTCCAGTTTGCCCTACTGTGTGGCCCAGAACTAGAGACTAAAAGTACAACGTTTGACCGTGTTGTTCCTTTGAAGCTCTAGTCTCTGGGACAATGTCTTTGTGTTGGGTTGGATGATGGCTCCAGCAGTCTTTGCTGTGGTAGGCACCGAGCGACCCAGTACAAATGTGGGTTTAAAAATAGCGACGCCTGTCGATGTGTGGCTTGCTCTTGCTGTTTCTCTTGGCAGATTGAGGACAGATCATATTGGCCATAATCCGCTTCAAATGCCGAGCTACATGATATGATTCCATGTTTTGTTATAGTCAATCAAATCTGAGAACACATTGATGATGGAGTGATATTGACATTAAGAAATAAATTGTCACGCCGCTGTCCCTGGTGTAACAAACAAGACATTTTCCTCCACATTGCTGCCTGAGCTTAACTTTTCATTCACATATTGGTTACAAATGAGCCTCATTTGCAATGATAACCAGAGAAATGCACATATGGCTTCTAGTGAAAGAACCACACTTGGCCTCTCTGTCTGCCATTAAAAAACATTTAATCTGATAGAATCATTTGTCTTTGCGTCTGAGGCCAGGCTAGTCCAAGGACAGCTTCCAGCATCTAATTGGTCCAAAGGATCATTGACATCACAAAAGGTGAAAGGTCGGTCCAGGACAGCCTTGCAGGTTCTTTAGTGCCAAGTTCTGTTTGAGAGTTGCCAGGTGTGAAAGACTTTTGTTGTTGTTCTTGCACTGATGTGAACATCTGTGCCGGCCTACTTGCTTGTGCAGAGAAAGTGATTTGTGCTGAAGCTGAGGACGTAATTGAAAGAAAACACACTTATGGGTGGGGAGGGGGAATGGGAATTAAACATCTCTGTGCTGTACATCAAGGCTTTTGCAACACAGTATTTGAAACATATCTGACATGAACCAATCGTCCTTCATAGAGAGCTGTTAAAGTGTTTAAAGAACATTTTTAGAATCAGGTCGTTGAGCCACATGAAAGCTAATCTATAAACGTATCGCTAACTTAATGTATAAAGTATACCAGACCTCTGTAGCCTGCTCTTCATCTCCGTTTGAGGCCAGCGGCTCAAAGCTACATTAGACACACTCGAATCTCTGACTGAGCTGTTGACGGTCGAATTGCATTGTGGGAAATGTAGGTTCCATGTTTACTAGGAAGAACAATGCTTGGATAAACGAGACAGTATCTCTGGTTGTGATGCATATACAAAGTAAATAATTATGTTTTTGCTGTACACGTCTTTGCTGTAAAAGTCTTAAGTAATGTGTATAAAGAAGCATCTGTTGGACTTTACAATAGGAAGGAATCAATGATGTAAACAGGAAGTCACTGTAGCATCAGGTTACGCCAAACTAACAGACTTTATTTGGTCATTTTGTCTCACTCTAATCTTACGAGCACAATGTTTTGTCGTTTGAGGTATAGTGTGTGATTTAAAAATATAAAAAGCTATTTCATATCTTTCTAATTTACAACTTTTTTTATCAAGGACAAGATATGGCACATTCTACTGCTCTTTCTAGACTTGATGAAGCAGATTACAACGTTATAATCAAGAATTGCATTTAAGTCTGACAATGAAGGATACATGGAAATCACTTTAGTTTTTGGTCCTATCAAAGTGAAAGACATTTTATTGATTGGGTATTATTTGTGATGAATACCAATAGACTAATTGTTGTTCTACTAGCTGCATGGTATACAATATTCATGATCGGATTTTTTTGCATCACCAACTGTATGTAGCTTCATTTGGCAAACAAACGCAAGGCGATGCCATCAGTGTGTGCTCCTGTAATTGCACAGCTTTTTACAGCATACAAGTTTGCATGTATAACGTAATGCCTTAGCTGAGACAAGATATCATTCATAGGGAATATCGTCAGAAAAAAAAGCCAACAGACATATTCCCCGCCCCTCCAAAGAGAACCACTTTCAGTTCTGTCACCAAGGTCCACAGGATTTTGCAAGAGTGGTGACGCCACATCCAAAAGAGTTGATGAGTGAAAGGCCCTTTTTAAAGCCGATTTCAATTCATAACGACGTTTCGGAGCATGTGTTAGGTCTGCAGCATATTACCATGGCGATCTAGCCAGGGGTCTTTTCACGAGCTATCTTCATGACATTGAATACTCTGCTGCAGCCTGTTTTAATTTAGTGATTCGTTAAGTTCCATTGAATGAAAAACTTGTGTCATTACGAGGATAAGTTTAAACTTGCAAACGGCCACTGTTGCATTTCCAAAACACAGCACACATTTAGACTCCTCTTATGATATAAATAGACAGTATTTACTCACACATCTAGTTTACCCTACAATTGCCTACCTCTGCGCCTGACCCCTAACATAAACATAACATGGCTCCTTTCCCCAGAGGCTCAGGGGGTGCAGGTGGTCCACATGGACACCTCTCTATGGGCTCTGACACGGGTTCAAAGGTCGGACCCCTCAAATGATACCCTTCCTTGCCGCCTATAATTGCCCTGTTTATTTTTAGTCCACACTGGGCCGTGTTGAGCTATTAAAAGAAATACGAACATGAGGCCGTCTACTAATTACTGGAGGGGCCAGCAGACCCTTACTTTCCCTGAGTGCTACCATATGGTAGCCCACTCAGAGAGGAGAGGCTCATCTGTCACCCTCACTGTCTCTCAGTGGCATTGCCGTTTATGTAGTGCTACAGGATGGGACTGCTCTGCAAGTGTATGTTAATTGAAACGTCTGCATTCCTAAAAGAGCAAAAGTTTAGTTTTGTGGAATAATTTTGATTTAAAAAAAACAAAATGTCTTTAAAACTACAACATTAGCTTTAATATAAGCATGAAAGCCACTATCTGCAGGATTGATTTGTCCGGAATGGAAGTGGATCCTATTTCTATCGGTGCCCTTCAGTTCATGTACTGTGTCACACTGTTCAGAAATTCCCCAAAGTCACATTGGAGATGCTCAGAAGAACACTACCATTTCACAGGATGCACAAGAATATCAACAGATAGTTATCACAGAGCCATTCCTGGCAAGTATCAGTTAATCTGGTTCGAGCATTTAAGGAAGCAGTAAGTAATTGGGTCGATTTAGACCTATTTGTGGTCAGAGGGAGGTTGAAATAAAGCAGCAGAAATTGTGAAGTTTACAAAGTTTTGATTGCAGTAGGAAGCTGCTTGTGTGGATTAGCAAATGGGCCTGAACAAAGAGAGTACATGCTCCTGTTTAGTTTGACAGACACTTGATATGACAATTAGAGATCTGTTTTTGAACTGAAATGAGTCGAAAACGGTGAGATTTTATACGGAATAAAACTTCAATTTCTGAATGAGAAACCAGGATTACTTATTTGAATTAATATTAACATGGGTTATATCTACAAATTTGCATTACGTTTAACGCGGCGTAAATGTTAGATGTTGAATTGGCATGCGTGACAACAACGCCTTGTATTTGTGTTTGTAATCTTTCCAATGTGTATGTGTGGAGAAATGTCTTTTAACTTAATAGAAATCCTGCTCTTTCATTTCAACATTTTCTGATTTGTAGCTACTTGTTTGCCGGTGCTCTCTCGTCCCTCAATGCCAGCTTATGTTGCCGGCAACACGCGTGTCAGCGGTGAAGCCGGAGCTGTCATGGAGGTGTCTGGATAATGTCAGACAACGCGGGCCCACCCGTCTTGCTCTGCCCTGATGGATTGGGTTTCCGCCGCACCTAGATGCACACAAATCTGCAACTTCCTGCATAAATGAATCATTGAGTGGGGGGAAAATAGATATTCGCAGGAGAGCAATGCATTATACTGCTTAGACCTGCTAGGCAGCTATTATGTGATGTTATGTTTCCTGAGCAAATGAATAAGTCTGGAAATGTCAAAGTGAACCCAAAGACAGACCTGTTCATGGTCTATATCCAAAAGACACACCTGAGGATGACTGGGATCTGACAAGTTTAAGAAATATTGATTATGTGCGGCAATTCATTTGCATGGTGGAAGTGCTCATTAGTTTGGCCAACTGTGTTGTTTAAAACATGTAAAAAACTATATGTGTAAACGCTGTTGAACCGGATACCAATGTGTACTGCGGTGTAGTAGTACACAGGATGTGAATACTTGGATTAACACTGATATTTGATATGTGATTTTTTTCAGTAGACTATTTGCAAACATAGTATAGTGTGACACTCACTTTTTCTTCTATTCTTCTACAAATGGAAAACGAGACTATTAATAATTATATAAACACAGTTGGTAAATGTCATTAGCTCCATCTCAGTTACTGAAATGGTTTAAAACTTTGCCAACAGACTTTAACGTGCCCAAAAGGTACAATTGTAAGTATTTTGTTTACAAGCTTTGTTCATGATTACCTGTTTCCTGACAGTTTAAGGCGACTGCTTGATAAGAAGCTTGAGGCTAGTTATTACCCTTTTACACCCCTGTAATCCCCAGGCACTGCCACCACCCAACTGCCAGTCAGCTCAACAGAAACAAAAGGCTGATTCTGTGATTCCCTTAAAGTAGTACATCCTAACTTATATCTGTGCATGTTGTAGCATGTATACGAGATGTCACTAACTTTGAGAAAAAAAAGGATATGTGTTGAAGAGGATACTAATTAAATATCATTGGAAAATGTGATGTAACGAAAATAAAGAATAAAAGATTTGATAACCTGGAGACTGATGATCGTGTTATGGCAGCATCTGGTAACACTTAGTAATAATGGCCGCTAACCCGGGTTATCAGGCCTATGCCCGATTTGGATTGTGCTTTTATCTTGACTCTAGAATCTCAATCTTTCTGCTTTGTGAAAGCCTTAATTGCAGAAAACTTGTTTCTTTTTGGTTTGGTCTGCTGAGGTAACACCCAGCTGTTGCCGAGATGTTAATATCTGGAGTGCTTCAGGAGTTTTTCTTCTCCCACTATTGCTGTTGTTTGTCTTTCCTCCCACCGTGTAACAGGGTGTGACTTTTTATGGTTGAGGTAATCCTTAAATGTGCCGTGCAGATGTACAGTAGATTTCATCATGCTTTTTATTTTTTCCACTTTTCTTTTGCCATGCGTCACTGAATCTGTTAATTTTAACAATGTGATGTTGATTTATTGTCAACATCACATTTATTGTCAACCGTAATGAACGTCTTGGTAAAAGCATTTTATTTAAAAGTAACTCGCTTCCATTTTGATGGAGTCTAACCTTTCCATTACACTTTTTGCAGATTCTTAAGGCTCGAGACAAACTTTTGTCACCACCATCCCAGAATCATTTCAACCATCCCAAAAGCAACTGTCAAAAATCCTAAATTTGTACCAAATTTCATGGTAATCCATCCAATGCTTATGGATATTCACACCAAAAAAAAAGAAAAAAGGATTCATCCAATTTTCACAGTGGTGAGCCGATTTATGAACCCTGTCATCTCTCGAGCCACACAGCTAACCAAAGAAATATAAGATTCATGCAATTAATAGCGCAATACAAAAAGTGAAGCTCTATATGTTTTATTTAGTGTTCATTTTCATCTACAACATGCAGACTCTAGAGGCTGTGGTCATGCTGTCCTGCTCCCTGTGTAATAACCAGTGGGAGTTCCTGGGCCACTGTTGCCACCCAGACAGCTGCTGTAAAGCACCAGACCACCTGACGAGCACCTCAGCATGAGGAACACACCTGATGGTGCTCCCTGTGGCTCTGTTCTCTCGGGGGCCTCGCAGACGGCTGGCACGTTGGTTTTGGGCAGCGCTCCAACAGCAACACGGAAGTAAATGGAAACCGAGTTTGAAAGCGAAGCTCATAAAATCACCAATCACACTGTAATGTTTGCTAACAGTCTGCTGCCACTGAGGAGGAGCCCTTTTAATGAGCTTAGTTATTCATAATGGAAGGCTCAGAAATAGAAAACGGCTGTGCATTGGTTTCACATTTTTGAATAATAGCCAAACCAATGAAGCATAAAACCTTACAAGGTTGTAGCAATACAGCATGAAATTCAAGCCATTAGTGTTCCAAACCCAGAGCCTCGTCCTCCTCCAGAAAGCTGGAATCCTCGTCCAACTGGGATCAACAGCTAGCTTCATGGGACACTCCCAGTTCCTCTACAACCTTCTAATCTTCCTGAGAAACCAAGATGGGACTCTTGGGTGGAGAGGTCACTGTCCTGCAGCATTCTTGGCTTGGCAGGGGAGCAAGGGTTGGGTTGAAATGGAGGGTAGGCAGGGGCATTGTATGTCATGGGGAGGTAACTTAGTCGGGTTTGGCCCTTCTGCTTTTGTTGATGTTTTTGTTGTCATTGTTGTCCAGACTTAATACAGCATTCCTCCTAGCTCTGCACTGAGTGCGTACTGGAGAAAGGTATAGCAGAAAGGGGGAAAGACGACAAAACAGAAGGGTTTTTAATTCTTACCGGAAACAATAGAAGGTGACCCCCCCTGAGCCATTTTGGGCTCTCGTGGCCTTCAGGGCCTTGAGCAGAAAACTGCATCACAATGACACTAAATAGGCAGGGAAAACGTGAGCGACCTGAGGAAAGATTTAAATGAATAACTAAATACAGTATTTACCTGTGGAATTAACTATGGATTGTTTGAAAGCTAAATGTCTTCCACATCGTTTATTTCACTGTGTTTACTCGTACTTCATTGGGAGATCCTGCACGACTGACTTTTATTGGTTTTCTCATCTTAAATGCACACTTTATATATTTCAAACTGTTTATCTGCTCATCTCAAATGCTTGGGTTTGTCAAAAATCCTTTTAAAATATTCCCTTTAAATGGCTTTAAAACTAAAAAAGTATTCTTTCTTCCTGAAGTGACTCAGCCAGAGCTAATGGGGGTCAAGCACCGGTCAACTGAAGCTACCTCGTCTTTCTATTTTCCAGCTCTCGACGCAGTCTCGCGAGGCAGATCATCTCAGACAGCCTCCCATCGTTACAGGCCTGCCTCACTCCTCTCAGGCTGCTCTTAAAACAGATTACAGGTAAACCGGTTGTTTTACCCCGGAGCCTTCTGTCACTGAAATATGGATGTTTTGAGGTGCTGGCCCCTACACAGCCATGAAGAGGTTACATGTTTGGGTATGAGCAGGATCAGTCATTCTGCCGGCGTTATCACTACCAGTCCGTTGTGTTTGCTAAAACTCGACTAAATTCCTCGGCCTAGGATTCCCCTATCCTGAGTTCATTGCTTGATCCTTATTTTCTCTCACTGTCTTCTGAGCAAGGCTAACGCACACTGAGGCCACGACCAAATATTGCTGCGGTGTATCAAAGTTTTTTAGATGCATATTTTCTGGCTGGTTTTCTGGCTATAATTTGGTAAGCTCTCATACAGATATTGAGAAGTAGCTATGTCTGTTATCTGAAGTTTCCTTTCCGCCTCATTCAACCCGGGAGGACCGCCAAAGCCCCATCCATCAGATAACCGTTTTCATTTTTTTTTGGGGGGGGGGGGGGGGTCAGGCACATAAGAGGAACATTTCGCTCGGAGCATTTCTATGCAGTTGCCAGGCTGAGGTTTTCAAGACCGGCCCAGGGGAGCAGATTATGACTAATGAGGTCCAAGTTAACGTGACCAGAGGAGGCAGCTGGCGAGAAACAGACCCGTAAACCTTTATCGTGAGATCTCTTGTTGGGCCAGACTGAGGGACAAACCCACAGGAAGTGCATCACTACCCGATGCCGGCCACGTCCGCCACAAATGAGCTACAGTGACTTATAAGGAGATCTTTGAGAAGATGAGGGTTAACATGGACCGGCGTATTTAAAAAGAGCTTTTCAGTATACTCTCATCACACTGTAAATCAGTTATTTCTCTGTGTGCCTACAACTATAAGAGGTGATACATGCGATTATGGCAGATGGCATTGTGGTTTCGTTTACCTCAACTGATGAGGTTACACACAGTATACGCAGGACACCTGTTCACTGGTCCCCAGCGGCCCCAGTATTGTTTTGGTGCTTATGTTTTTACAAGGCTGTACAGTATTCACCAGGGATGAATAATAAGTGAGTTACCAAAACATATTCCCTTTCACATTTTTATTAACTTTTATGATCAATGAAAATTACATAGAATTTATGCCCCAAAAGAATTTAAAATTTAAAATTCTCCATGTATTTCCTTTATTGTAATGCAAAGAGAAGCCGTTTGCCGACCCCGTTTTCTCCGGTGTGAGGAGGTCCGGTCCCACGTGAGCAGTTTGGTTTTCCCCTCCTGCTGCTTTAAACTCCTGTTGTCATCGCTGACAAACAGAAATAAGTCATCAGTAATAGTTTTGTCCTCCGGGGGCCCCTGAATCAATTATGTGTCTCCCTAGCAATAATTTCCTTGGTTGATTTAAACACAAGCTCCCCCTTGTCAAGTCATCAGGGCTAATTGAGTTCTGGGGAGCTTCACTGCTGGATCATGTTTGTTTTCAAATGTGTTGTGGTGCAGCACGGCCCCATATGATTTATTTAATTTGTTGTATCAGTGAGGATGACAATAAAAGTGTAGGCTTTATTAAATAAGGTGATCGTGCGGGACACCGAACTAAAAACAGCGCGTTAGACATTTCTTCACTTGGTTTGGACACCATTAATAAAAACTAAAGAACAGGGACCTGGTTTCCTCCTTGTGGCACAGGGCAGTCATTCACAGTGCCAAGGTGAGAGCAGCAGGTGTGGGAGTAATCTGGGACCCACCCAGTTAGCCGGAGGCCCTTTTCACTCTCGGCCCTAAGCTACCATCCATTGTGTCCCGGTGGCTGGAGAGGAGCAGAGGAACAGGACAATTATGACATTACGGCTGGGTGGCTGAGCAGCAGTCCCAGCTGGCGTGAAACAGATCGGAAGAATGGGCAACCAGAGATCAACACTTCCCACAGGGAAGCAATCCACCACATCGAGAGGCTACGCTCTGTCTTCATCTGTGGACGCTTCGTTGGGAACAGTGTAACCATTTGATCCAACAGTGATCCGAGAATTATTGCATCAAAATAAATCTCACGTTCTGCCCATTATTAGATTCTCTAGGCATGCCATGGGTGCCATTGTCAACCATATTGAGAAATTGGCAACCCTTCGGTTGCAACTGGCCAGACACGCATCCCAAAAGTGATAGTTTAAAAAATATGTTTTGCATTAGTGATATTTAAATAGACAGAACCAGACCATGCTGCATGTGTGTTGTTGGTGCGTTAATTAAGGGTTAACTTGTGTGCACAGGCATTTGTTTTAGAGACAATGGTTGTTTTGACCGTGGGGTGGAAGGTTTCACCAACCTGTCAATATCATAAACAAATGTGTAAATGTATTCATCTGACAAAGATAAACCTGGATGGAAAGCAAAAAGGAAGTGTTGAGGGGCAAAATATTCTGGCATCTATAAACTGGACGTGAAATTAAAAAGCAAAGGATGTACATCATACTTATCACACTTGTTAGTGTTGAGCCCAGGTTAAATAATTATATTTCAAAAGATCCATGTACATGAATGTAAATTGCAAGAGGCACATTTTGAATACACAACATTGGAATCTTGCTGTATAAAAGAAATCAACATTTAAGTTAATATCCAACTCACAAACTCTGCGATCTGATGGTGCATTTTTAATGAAATATACCTTCTAATTTCCTTGCCGACAAGCACTTTAGAAAATGTTACCTTACAGCAAGCTAGTTGATTATTGTGAGCCAATCAGAGCTTGTGTGACATTTGGAAAGGTGTTGGGTCATAAACCAAAGTACTGGGGAAATTGGGAATTTAACGTGAAGATGGCGCCAGATGAAGGTTCAGGGGTATACTTGCGTTATTATAATTCATACTGAGATGAAAGTGAATGTGGGTTTCGTGAATCCATCCAGCTTGAGACATTTCACTCATGGTGGTGCTCAAGGAAAAATCTGTAAAAGGGATTCATCCTCTGAGGAACATGAATGTTGTGTCAATCAACCCAATATTGGCAGAGATTCACGTGCTTGAAGATTTATTGTGTGTTCTGCTAGTTTCTCTGTGAGATAATTGCTTATTCCGCATAGTTACCTGTAATAGGTACGACTAGTTTTAGAAGAAGTAGCTTCCAATTAGTTTTTAAAAATACTATAATACAGTTTAAGCTTTATTGTACACCGTGTTATACACTGTTCTATATTGTACATCTGCTCCTGCACCATCTAAGCAGCATTCCTGTTTAGTTCCACTCCATCCAGGTGTTTGTGTTTCTCGCGTCATTGCCTCATCCTCTAAACTCGACCACTTTGACATCAAAGTGGAGGTGTGTTGTTCCCGATCCACGCTGAGGACAATGTCATGGGAGAATGACCCCGCGAGAGGCTGGTGCAGCCCCAGGACGACGAGGAGCCACCTGAGAGGAGCGGTCAGTGCATTCCACTGTGCCGCTGCACTGTAAAAGGCCCGATTTCTGCTTATTGAATCAACTACAGCAGCTGTTTGCGATCTCATGGTGTATTCAAACTGCTTACCTCAGCGGACATCACCGTATCAATTTGTGTGTGTTTTGATCATTACAAAAAAACCTGTCTCCAGCACAAAAGCTTTGATCAAGTCGCTATCGGAGTTTTCATGTCAATCGATATAACAAACCTTCCACATGAATGTATCAGGACTGTCACTCCAAGCCCTTTTTGTAAGGGTCACCGTGTCTGCCCTCTGCTCTGTCCAGTTGCATACCTGAACCGACGCTGTAAGTAATAAAGGAGGACCTCCTTTGATCTGATGTCCCACCCAGAGGCTTCTCCCTCCGAGCAGACAATACTCTTAATTCATTACTGGACCTGCCTCTTCAAAGCTCAGCCACTCTTCACTGGGAAACTCTAAACTAAGGCCCCAGACCGGCTCTTTTAAACACCCCCTGGGCTCTGAGGTGGTGGCTGGATGAGTCCACATAAGTCACGGTAACCTGCACATATCCCCTCCTTAGCCCCGCAGCACCACACCTATCCCCCTCAGGTGACAGGTGGATTATTGGGCAGTGGTATTTCTGCATTCTCCTGCCCAGTTACCAACACGCCCATTGACCGTGGGAAAACGTCACGAAGACCCGCTGGAGATAAAAAATGTTTGCAAATTTCCATCAGATTGTTACTGTAACTGCATTTTTGTGTTTGTGTAAGAAGCCAAACGTCTGACTGTGTCCACGTTTTAGCTCAGGCCACACATGAAAAAGATGATAGTTTTTATGAAATAACTTGCAGATAACAATGGAAGAAACATCATAGCGTCCCTTGTCCTTTTATCACGTGTATTCAAAGCATCCCTTTACACTGGATGTGTTTGTTGTTGCAGTGTAATCCCTTGTTATGACCTCACATTGGCTGAATGGCTTGTTGGGCACTCAGGAGACGATTGAACCACTTGACTTACGCAGTTTGACGTGTTTAGGAGTAGATGATCTGTTGATCTGCAGCGAGATTCACTTTTCCCATGATTTTAGCTTCAGTATTCAGAATGTTGGTGTTATTACCAAGTCCTTTAAGACTGTAAGGCCTTCACCAACAAACACAGCTCGGCTCGACTTCACATGTTTTCATGTTTTAAGTGTTATGGTTGTATTCAAAATACAGGTATGAATGCAATAAAGTACCACACACCATTATTGAAAGCACCACATGAACAGCCATATGCTCAGCATAACTCAGAGCATTTCTCCCCCTATGGGTGGTAAGAAGCTATGAACCTGCACATCTCACCATCTCATTGTCTTACCTCCTCTCTTTCTCTCTCTCTCTCTCTCTCTCTCTCTCTCTCTCTCTCTCTCTCTCTCTCTCTCTCTCTCTTGTCTCTTTCTCTCTACCCACTACTTGCCAAGTCTGATGTCAGCCCGCTGCACACAGGGTCCCCGAGTGAGTGTACAGTTTCTGTTTTGACACCCGTTCCTAATTACACATGTAAATGATTGATCACCTGAACTTGGTATGGGCAGCGGAGATGGAAGTCCTTGTTACATGACGGCTGTGCGATTGTATCCAAGTTCAGGACAGTTTCTGCTGCCGGGTACAGTGGAAACAGATACCTGCAATGGCCCGAGAGCTGGGAGATTAGGTTCTGAGCACCCGCCATTTGGACCAAAGATTAGCGGCCCTTGAGGAGCAAGTTGCACAGGTGCAGCTAGATATCTATGGCTCTTTGTTTGGTCTAATCCCGCACAATTCAAACCAAGGCTCACTGCCCGCACCTTTAAACCGACTCTGTGACACCTGAGGGGCCTGGCCGCTGAAAGCAGAACCCAGCTACTTTTGTGAGAAGTGATTTGGCTAATTGATTTTGGAGTGGCCAGTCTACATTGCCTGGGGTGGGGGGGGAAGCCCAGAGATGGACTGTGATGGAAGCCGAGGGTGCTTCCTGTATGCATCATGGGGAAATGAACCTGCTGCCACTACAGCTCCTTCCTTTCAGCTATAAACGATGCTGAATACAAGATACAGACTTGTTAGCTCCAATTGTTAAGAAAATAAACATTGAGCCACAGCCAGAAACCCTGTAATGCTTTTACAGATGGGGGGGAGAACTTTCCTCTACGTGTTCTGCCTGGCAACAGCTGTTGGTTCCTCTGTGCTTTGACTCAGGTATGGAGCCAATCTGAGGGCCAGGAGGGTTTTAACCCCAATCTTCTCTCCTCTCGTCTCGCAGCCTGGCACACATGAGCTGTGCAGCTGCACTTCCCATTGATCTACTGGGCTGCCTGGATGGCTGGCTGGAGGGAGATAGATTGGAGGGGAAATGGCTTAATTGTCCTCACTCTCACTTGTGGAATGCAAATAGCTCTCCACCGGACTGGCCTCCACTGTGAAGAGAGCTCCACTTTGAGAAACCAAGGACAGATTTTTTTGTTGAGTCAACAAAAAAATAATAATAATAAAACACGTGGAATCAACCTGTTTTCTAGCGTTTTGTCATGGTTGTATCAGACAGGTAATTTTCATTTATATGTTTAACGTGACCTTTTTAGTTTTTGTCCTTCAAAACCTTCAAACACTATAGACAGGTGAAGAATCATGAAGTCGGGAGATGAAAGCGGTGTAACGCTGAGGCCTATGTATTCTGTCTGACTTTGATCTCTGCCTCAGGTAACTCTTTCACAGCCACCAATGTTGGCCAGGAGCTGATGGGTGGCTGCTCCTTCTGAAACCGGGCTTGCTCAGACTGAGACCGTCTCCTTGCCTCGACAGAGCGCTGGCAACGAATCCTCGTCTTTCTCCTTTTTCCACTCCGATTGATTCGATCTAACTTTTCTCGAATTATCAAAGTAAATTGCCGATGTAGGGCAAGAATGCAGGCAGGGAGGGAAACAGAGAGGGCGTGTTCTGTGTGAGGTTCAAAGATGACATGAGCGAGTCCTCGAGGCTTTGATGTTTCTTGGCAGGCTTCAGACAGCAACTGACAATCTGATGATCTGGGAGCACAGGCCTTTTTAAATCCCCGGCCCAGCCTGGCCCCGGTTGTCTAGCCCTCCAGTGACAAACGCTTTAATATGACAAGGTTAAACACCTGAAGCACTGCAGCAAAATGGTCAGGACGAGGCCGGGGTCAGGGGAGCAACCTTTAAATGCTAGGCGGCTTAGTAGTTTACTATGACTGTTTACTCATTCATGCTTGTTTTACACAAAAGGTGTCCTCTTCGTTCTTACATTTTATTCTTGAGGAAGAACTTGAATTAAAGCTGCTAGAATGAATGGGTTTCATGTCTGCAATGTATCACATGAGTAAAGAAAAAAACCAAGAATGATCACCTGACTTTTGAACTTTACAGAGCTTTCCTGCCTCTTTTAGGTCTTTGTTTTGGTTTTTCTGGTCAGCAACCTCCCTGTTTTGGTTGAGTCTCATAGCTGTCATCGGCGTTTTAGACACATACAGGAAGCTGTTTTCAGTATAAAAGCTCTAAAAAGTCCCACTGTGAGCTACTTGGCCAGTACCAAACATCCGAGAGACAAGTTAGTGGAGTTAGCAGCTAAAGACACAGACATTTCCCTCACGAGTTGGAACAGATCAAAGACAAAGCTAATAGAGAGGGAATATTGGACTGAACATTAATCTCTCAATGAATGCTGATGTTGCTATGTAACTGCTGGATGTGTAAATAGCCAACCGTATTTGGCAACAATTTCCCTGTGTTACTTTTCAAGGTGATAATATGTCAATGTTGAGTTCACAGAGTGTTTCTCTTGCTCCACAAGTGGCCAAACAATCCACTGTTGCAGGTTTAAATATGTTTTTACATTTTGCAAGTCTTATATATACATTTAATACGAGAGAGAAAACTTTCTCTCCCCATTCAACTTTCCATTTTTTCTTTTTTTTAAACACTTTTTTGTCTTTTCACCACAGATAGAACACATACAGTATATACAGAAATGAAAAACAAATAATAACAACAGCAAGAGAAATAAAAATAAATAAATACAAAGGGCTCTGGTTTGCTCTGTCCTCTCAAAAGCATGATCAATCCTGAGAAACATTCAAGTGTTCTTATCCTGTGTTATCGTTGACGAGTAAACATTGTCCATTTCTCCCACTTCTCACGACATTGCTCCTCTTGAGCTCTTATTCTGTGAGTTAACACTTCCATATCATACATATCAGTCACAATTTTCAACCATCCATCTTGTGATGGTGGTTCAATCGTATGCTTTCCATTTTTTCATTAAATCTCTTCCATCAGGATACCTTTTTGGGTATCATGATTTATAATTTTTGTCATATGTACATACAACTAAAACTTGAGATACAGTTGTAACTAGGTCCGATTACAAATATGTGTACTAATTGTAAAAAGGGAACATTGGGATCCCTCCAAAATTTCAATTTTGATAATTATCTATCTCGAGAAAACTTTGAGCAATTTTTCAAACATTTGCATTTTAGTGCACTGACAACAAAAAATTATCACATGTAATATATACTCTAACAAAAAATCATTTCTCTGAGAGACGCTGTCATTTGATAGGCAGAGTGGGACAGGCCGGATGATGGGGGGGCCATTGTGTGCTAGTGTCGGTCACAATGGAACTTAACACTTGACAGAGCCTGGGCTTGTTGTCAGGAGCTGAACGAGCTGAACTTGATCCCGTCAAGTTGTTCCCATTGAATAGCTATAAAGAAAGGGCTTTGACCTCACGGCTGTGCCAGCTCTATATCAGGCCAAATATTCTCTGTTCACATGATATTCATGTATAAGAAGAGAACTGCTGTAGGTGTTTGTGCTTTGCTGGAAGCTTGTTTTGACATGTAGGTGGCATTTTCCTAAAATTCTCATCAGGCTATATTGTTGATGTCAGATAAGAGGACATAATGGAGAAATATTGTGTGCCCACTGTCACTTGACCTGGCAACCCTGTCCAGATGACCCGCCCTGCCGCCCGGACAGATGTCTCTTCCTCAGAGGCTTGTCATCCTCGTCAACTCTGGTCTTTCAAACGGACGCCTGCCTCACAAACTGTTGCCCTGCAGACCACAAAAGGGGCTTCACGTTACCCAGAGGGGCACACGGTAACTTCAGATGGATAATCCTTGGACCTGGTAAACCGGTCTACAACAGGACCTGCTGTCCAAACCTTGCAACTCTGAGCCATGCGTCATTGTGTGTTGATTGGGCGTGCATGCGTAACTCCCCAGGGCAAATCATTGTGGGGTATGCTCAGTATTTCCACCTCCGTATGTTAACTCATCTGCTCTCAAAAGAGAAGAGCAAAACAAAACACTATCATACTTAAATAAGGTTCTCGTCTAAACATCTGCAGCTTGTTATAAACCTATAAGGTTCTACTGGCTTCATACTGTAGAGGAGATGTGTGGCCTGAAATCATTGTGATTGCAGTCTTTATACTTTACTTTCTTCACAAATGGCCTGAGTGGATGTCCTTAAAAACACTGCCGGAATGTAACGTCAGATATCTCCTCAAAAGCTTGTAAACACAGTTAACAAACCCAGCAGTTCTGGCTGCCTGATGCCACTCCCCCAGGTGTTTTGACCTCAGATGACTCATATGCCATCACAGCACCATGCAGGCCAGGATCCTCATGGTCTCCCTCAAGGCTGCTGTCACCCTCTGGTCGCCCCACTGATCCATGCCAGCTTTCAGTTTTTCTACCCGCCTCCCCTGGCACTATAGAGGCTAGATTTACAGTGGAAAAATATAGTATATTTTTTCCCCCATGTTGAGCTGGTGAGTCTGGAATGTGTGTTTGGGCAAGATTTTTGCGAGGAGTGTGAAAAAACAACAGAGCTGTAAACACTGAGGGTAGACCCAGACTGGCTTCTTTGTTCCAGATGTGGAGCAGGAACACAGGAGTGCAGCTCCAGCCAAGCACTGGGCTGCAACCCAACATGCTGCCACTGTCCCTGCCTGTCCATCAGCTGGGCTCTCTCCCTGCATCTGTGTGGACAGGTTACTGTGATTCTGCAAATATGCTGAATGCAAGTATAGGCCCGTGTGTGTGTGCGTGTGTGTGTAGGTGTGTGTGTGCATGCGTGCGTGCGTGCGCGTGCATGTGTGTGTCAGCGCCCGGCAGTCAGAACATACAAAATGCGCATTTGAGCCACAACCACTGCGGAGGAAGGTTGAAATGAAAACAAATCTAAATGTATAATTTAGCCATATGACCGCCGCTCTCGGCAAATGAAGCCGTTTAAATCGGAGGCACCGCGTGACACCGAGCGCGATCCGGTCCCACCAGAGCGGCTTATTTGCGTATTACGGTTAAAGGATTCCAGACGAGGTATCTCCATTCAACCATCCACTAAAAGTGTAGGTCTAACTCGGCGGCAGTTGGCGATGCTGCTGTCATCCGCTGTCTGGCAACAATTATGCCATTGACGAATTCAGAGCTCGAGCCAAGAGACACACTCCTCCGTTTCCCACGCAATAGTATTCACTTTGGTATTGTTTTTGACTTTATTTATTTAATTATTTATTGAATATAATGTATTGTGCCATATGCTTACAACAGAGCTGAATTAATATCGATATATTTTGGCTTTTATATCAACAATTTTACTTTTAGTTATAATTTTCCAATAAAAACCCGAGTTAAAACAATTCAGGTAAACGTGCGTCAGAAATAAATATTTTAAACAGAAGAAATATACAAGGATAGTATTTACTTGGAGACATGCATAGTTGCAGAGAAAAATGAAACTTTCTTTTCATAAAAAAATATTGTGCAAAGGTTTTAATGCATGGAATATTGATCTTCCTTTTTTGTTCCAACACTATTGAAAATTAATGATGGTCATTCAACATTTCATTGTTAAATTGTAATTTATTTGTATATAGCTTACAAGGAATTATAGAAGAACAATTCAAAGGAATTAAACGTGTCCAAGGTATTTGACCTTTTATATTTACACATGCAAACAGCACATTAACATTAATATTTGTATTACAGTCTACAATTTGCAGACAAAAATCGAAAAATGTATCTAATTAATGCCTATAACATTAATTTAAATCAAGAAACAAAACATTTAAAAATAATGACACCCTTTTGGAAATTGGGAAAACTTAATCTTAATTTAAATCTTAATGTAAATGAGCAATTAGTAATAAAAGACATATATTCCGATAATTATTGGGAACAAAAAGTCACAATATCACAAATCAAAGTGTCAGTCCATCAACAGCATGCAATTGCAGTTCATGTTCATTTTTTAAAGGCAACATTAATATATTAATATTGCCTTTAATAATACAGACTCAATAATCAATAATCAATAAACGGGTCAATCCAATTTAATGCAGATGCCTCATAACATAACATATAATAAATAATCTCGTAAATTAAATCATTTTAATTCATAGCTGTATGTGCCGCACGTGACTGACGTTGTAACGTAACGCCGGTGAACTCTCGGGGCCCTCGCGGGCCGCCAGCGCGCGCGCACACATCAGCGGCAACGTGGCTGCACTTGTGGAATGAGACGCCGGCCGTGCAGATATTGGTGCTCCACGCGGCGCCTGGAGGAAAGATTAGGCCGCTCATCCTCTGCTCTGCTGCGGCTCCTCCTCCGCCCCTTCTCTTTCCTGAGGCAGAAAACATAAATCAAATAGTTTGCATTGGCTTTGTTGATGGTAAAGTATTGGAAAACAGAGGCGTTGGGCAGTGGATGGTGTTCCTGTGACACATGAGGGAAAATGTAAATGCTTGACCAATCAGAATGGGTTGTATTGATATAGAAGCAAAGAAGGAAATGGCTCAATGTGGATGGAATATTCATCATATCCCAACAAATTAAAAGTCATAACAAATCATTGAAAATCTGTTTTTCATATTAGAAATGTACACACGTTATGTTGTCTAGGTCTTTTCACATTTCTCACCGCTTCTCCACACTTTGATGCATTTCTGGTGGGATAATTGGGTCGAAACACCACACCTCTGCTTCACACCCATCCTGGTGCGCTGCTGAAATGTGGGTCTTTTTATTTGTGTCTATTATGTGGTGAGCTGAGCCTGTGATAATAAATCCTGGCATCCTGTCGGGGTCGTGGACTGTCAGTCTGAGTCAGGCCTCGACTCGGGGCCTCGACAACAGAGGGTTACTTGTAAAACATGATGTGCCAGTGGGGAAGATCACAACCACGACAGTTGCCTGAGAATATGCTCTTGGTTTGTACACAAAGAATGCTGTCACTCTGCATCAGAGCTGCATGATGGAAAAACTCGACTGGTGTGTGTGTGAGTATGAGTAAGTGAGAGAGAGCGAGAGAGAGAGAGAGAGAGAGAGAGAGAGAGAGAGCGAGAGAGAGAGAGAGAGAGAGAGAGAGAGAGAGAGAGAGAGAGAGAACACCTATCAGACACACCTATCAGACACACCTCTGTACAGAGATATGCACGTATACGTGCAGCACAATAGACGCCAGTGAGTCTGTCAGGAGGGTGACTGTTTTTAACATCATCCCCTTGCGTGTGTTAAGGGAGCCACAGCAAGGACCCATCCCTGCTCTGTGACTGCAGGGCTCGCCTTTGTTCTTCGCCCAGCAATACAGACGTAATTACAAGCCCTAAAGAGCCTCCTTGCTTTCTCTCTCCCTCGCTGCTTCATACACCCCTCGTGCCCACACCTTTGGCCCTGCACGGTTTTGACAGATCTTCATATCCAGGAGTCAATCCTTTGCATTCAGCTGTTGGAAGTGCCTCACAAGAGAGCTGCACACGTTTGCCCATAGGCCTCTGTGTCTTCAAAGCATTTGTGTTTATCTTCATTTGGCCTCACTGATCCCATTCATCTGTCAAAAAGTGGGACTTTTCTGTGAACTATACACCCACAAATGTTGTTTTTCCACTGGTAACACGGGAGCGCAATGCAACACCTGCTCCTATTGCAACATCAATCTGTCACTGCACCAACTGTAAATATATTGCTACCATAATCCCAACACCAATGCTGCTGCTGCAAATTTGTATAATTATATAATATAATTCCAAAGCCATATGAAACTTGTGCCCACAATATGAAAATGGCTTCTCAGCAGCCTTTCTTTTTTTTGGTGACTGAACATTTTGACCATGGTAATAATTTGTGGCTTTGTTCTGGCTGGCTGCTCGGCCGAGGCCTGTGGGGAATCGGGAAGCAGTCCAGCCTTCAGCGGGCCTTTGAGAGTGCTGCTGGATTCCCAGTAGCAGGCAGGACACCAGAATGACGGGGTTGGCAGCAGCTCAGCTCCACGCTCAACCCACCAAACACTGTGCTTAGAAATTCACTGCAGCTTAGCTGAGAGGAAATCTATATGTGACTGAATTTATTGAACATATAACCATAATAGCTGGATATCCCCTGTTTGTCTTCTCCACCTGATGCACTCTAAACGAGTCAATATATGAAACATGGAGACCAGGGATGCTCTTTGAGCCTGTGGTCACCATGTTCTCTCCCACACTATATCTATGTAGCTTTTTGCTGACTCAGCAATGTGTGCCACAATACCTCCATCTTTGAATAGGTTTGTGTTTGCCTTATTTTAAAAAGCCTGACATTAGTTGGTGTTTAAGTAAGTGGCATGTGGGCTGAGTATTTTAAAATCTAATTTACAACTGAAATCAAACCCCCATTTGGATCCAGTGTTTGTCATTCTTGTCACATTGAGTTTGAAATATTCCTCTTCAGCCCCTTTTGTAATCAAACAAATTATGTTTATTCAAGCATTTATCAATTTACTAGTGTATTTTTTTAAATGCAAATGTGGAGTGTTGGATAAGCTGTAAAATGTGTATCCTGAGTTTGACAAAACGTCCTTAAAGGGTGAGTTGCATCTGACAATGAAGTATATTTAATCATGCCCTTTATTTTTCTGCAAGAAATTTTCCTAAAGTCTATTTGACGATGAAAATGTGAACGTTTGATCCACAATTGAATTCCAAATATCTGAAAAATGTTTTCTGAGTGATGGCGAGATGTTGACGTCACCGTTAAGGTCCTAATATTAATAGTTCATCAGCCGGCGCCATGGAGGAACATTATGATCTAGTACACAATTAGAAATTGACCTGGACACAATTAATTTATTAATTTAGGGTTTCTAAGAAACGTTGTGACTGATTACATTATTAAAACTATTAAACGGAAAATGAAACTTAATGAACTTTATAAACGAAACTTCCAAATCTAATTTTACTTTACGTTACATTAGACTAAGGGCTCAAACTTTTTGTTTGGATAAGCTCATTATTAGCCATTGCACTTGTCAATGTTCTTTTCTATCATATTCATCATTGCCCATATTCCTTGACCTAATTATCGAACCCTCTTGAAACTGAACTAAATTGGCACAATAGCAAATAAAATATGTACTCTGAAAAGTAAAATAAATCTATCTAGCTATGATTTTCATTAAGTTATAAAATATTCTAAAGCATTTATGTTTTCAGGATATAAACAATATTAAGCATTGCGACACCGATTATAATAAAATGTTCTACATATGACCAAATCATGTCATAATCTATAAAGAAGGAGGTCCCGGCCGGCTGCAGAGCTGCATCCTGTATCACATGTTAATAAAGTTTAATGGTGGAGCTCCAGTGACAGCTGGCTGCTGAAGACCAATCAGAGAGCTCGCAGATGGACGGCAGTGAGACGGAGGATCTGCGGGCAGAAGGTGTGTGAAGAATCATGCCGTCGCCTCCAAAGATGTCAAGAAGGATCCCTCTCGCTTGTGTTCGATGGTGTGGGACCTCCTAAACGGGGAGCATGCAGGCTGTAACTCTTCACGGAGGGGAAACTAAATTCACGAGCAAAGCGTTGGACGCGAGTGCGGATTTGTTGCAAGTTTTCCTCGCTGCCCGACAGAGCTCATGAACGCCTCTTCAGAGCTACGGGTTTATGGACTCGCGTATATTAGCTAATGATGTCTATGGGGTTCATGCCTGGCAGTCTGAACGCCTCAGATCCCTCCAAATCGGCCTTTCTAGAATTTGCCCACGGACATCCGGCGCACCAGCAGCTCTCCCCCGGACTCTCTCACATTTACCCGGTTCATGGCGCACATGCGGCTGGGCATTCCCAGCACGAAAGTCCTTTTCCTGGCAGCGCGTCCTATGGCCGCTCTCTGGGCTACGCCTACCCCACCGCGGCGAACAGTCATCCCCAGTCCGCGTACATGTCCTACCAGCACAGCAATCACAGCAACAGCAGCAGTCTGGCCCACAGCAGATTAGAGCACACAGGTATGTGGCGAAGTCTCATCGAGCCGGACTAAACTGGTGTATCTTCATGGCTATACAATTAGGATTTGCTCTAAACAATGTGTTTACGCACAGGGCGCCGATTGACAATTAGTCATTTTAATAATGAGAAAAAAACAGTGAACTTTAAGGTTTAGTAAATAAACAAATAATCATTTTTTCCCCCCGTCAGATATTATGTGATACATTTAAAGTGTAAGTTAGGCATGGGCGTCAGCAGGTCAGTAATGTCCAAACAAGGCCTACATTCAAAACGCCTCCTCCCAGGGATGCTCCCTCTTTCCCACTCATGTTATTCAATAAAGGCAGATGGTGCCATTCATATTATTGACCATAATGTTTAATTGGTGATTCCACTTATCTGGTTTTACCCTCATTGTAGCGCAGAGCAGCAGTGCTTTCATGTGTAATTTAATATAACTATAAATCCCTCCATGTATGGCCATGTGATTTGGGGACGCTTTAATATGATAGCCATGTTTTCGCTTGAAATACTTTTGTGTTAACAGCATGCAGTGCAGGGGCCTGTCGACCACTATATTTATTGTTTGTCTGTGTCAAAACAAAATCATCAAATATTCTTTGTTCAATCGACAAGATCGCGAGAAGTCCACGGCCATTGAGAGCCGGGACATTCGTCTAAATGGCAAGGGGAAAAAAATCCGAAAGCCTCGGACCATCTACTCCAGTCTGCAGCTGCAGGCTCTGCACCAGCGCTTCCAGCAGACCCAGTACCTGGCCCTCCCGGAGCGCGCCGACCTGGCGGCCAAACTGGGACTCACCCAGACTCAGGTGGGCCTTCCCCTCAGCCAGCCGGCCTGAATGGATCCGGGATACATGCACTATATTAATGTCGTTATTATTATTATTATTATTATTATTATTATATTTATTATTAATAATATTAGTAGTAGTATAGCTGTATATTTTTAGCATTATTATTGTTGCGGTTATTATTAATAAATGCTAATGCTAATAATGAAGGTAATTAGGAAAGTTGTGCTTATAATTTCCCCTATTATTCTGCCTCAAACAGCAAAACTGTATGTTGTATTGGCTTATTAAATACTAATTACTGGAGTAATATATAAGATATTAAACGTTTTGAATTCATCTAACTTAAAGCATGACTGAATAAATGTATTGAGGAGAGAAAGTGAATGTTGAAACTCTTGAAAGGGAAACCTCTTAATTGTTGTATTATAAGGATGACAGCACTTCAGGAGATCAAATGAGATGATTTGTAACTTGATCCTTTAATGAATGTCTTATTTACTGTACTTATTTTCATGGCTGTATTTCCTTTGTCGAGCCAGGTCCTTGAAGGTCTGTGAATGCAGCATGACTGCAGTTCCAAAATTATCACAATAAAAAAATGTAGAATTAGGGGCATTTGCTATAGCAAACAATATGAAAATAAAACCAGTTATACGCATTATTGTAATTTATTTACAATATTATTATTTACAAAAACTGTATGTTTATTGCAGTTATTGTGTTCAACTGCAATTTCACTCATTCAGAATGCGATTTCTCGAGCAATTAAGTAAATGTTTGTAAATATTGACGCATGGGAATAATTCTACGCGGACGTGCGCAGGTATTTTGGAGACAAACAGGTGCACGTGTCGCTTCCAATTAACTTATCATTCTCAACTGGAACAAAGAAGTCTTCAGATGTCGATTCGGCTTAAAGTAGTTTGACTTTTGTTTTGAATTTTCAGAATGAGCAATAAACACATTACATCGACTCTGTCATCTGAGCTGCTTCCTCAATCTCAGCAATTACCTCAGTTATGTGCTGCCTTTCGTGCCGTTGTTGCGTTTTTAATTTGAGCTTTTTTATGCCATTTTTAAATATTCACACCATCGCCCTCGTGTAAAAAAAGCCATTTTATTTTGGAATCAGCCGAAATTGCCAGTGATCAACCTCACGTGCAACCAGCCGAGGCTGAAAGTATTGTGAAAAAACAGCCATAAGAGGCGTTGGAGCTGTTTCTATTTCACAATATGTTCAGTCTCGGCTGGTTGCTGTCACACTCACGCACATTGCACTCGAACAATATGAGAGCTCAGTTTTAATGCGGCCCGGGATTTGCAGAAACAACACAAAGAAGATGAACGTTATGGATTTATTGATATAATATTCCACTTCTGTGTATTTAGTTTAATTTGGAGGAAAGTTTACAAAAAGCCATTTGCGGTATAATTTGCCTTTTTTATATTACTGATTGTTAACAGCAATTACAATGAGGTGCATTTTCTCTTTTTAGGTGAAAATATGGTTTCAGAATAAGCGATCCAAGTATAAAAAGATCATAAAGCGAGGCAGCGGATCCGAGGGCGAACATCTCCACAGCACGAGCTCCATCTCGCCCTGCTCACCCGGGATGCCCCAGCGTTGGGAGGTCTCCATGGCGAACAAAGGAGCCCAAATGCACCCAAACAATTACATGAACAGTTTTGGCCACTGGTATCCAAACCACCACCACCACCCCCACCAGGACGCTATGCCCAGGCCTCAGATGATGTGAGAGGATTGTTATGGGGTCGCGGGGGCCATCGGGCTCGGCTCCAATGAACTTGCTGCATCTCGAGGCCTCCTCTCAGTACTGAATTGTGTTTAAATGTGTGTTTTAAGAGATCGTATGTTCATATTCTTTGTATTATGTGTGCGTGTTGAATTCAATTTTCACAGCAGAATTCGACAATGCGTCAAAATATTTGTTTTCATGTCACTGCAGCTTCTGGTGCACGGCCTCGCCTCTTGGCAATGTGTGTGCAGATTACCGAGAGACTCTGGATTTAAAAAAAGCATGTTTTTAGGAAATGAGTTTCAGCTGCATGATCCTACAAATGCTGTGAGCATTATGCTAATAAATGGCTGTTGGATTGATATTATGTGTGTGATATTATGCTGTTGTTTGCTGCTTTATTGGTGAGTTGTTTTAAAAAAAAATCTGTTCAAGTAATTGAAAGGCAGATGCATGAACATGATTGTAATCATCAAACCGTAAAATACACTGCAGCAGTCAGATCAATGACAACATGGACTGTGCGAACAAAGGCGTTCCTGAGTGGATGAAATATTGTCTCACTAATGTACAGAGTTGTGTTAATCACTCACAGATCAGCGCGTGAGATCATTTAAAACATCAGCTGCAGTCTGCCAGATGTTTTGTCAAAACATCTTACGTCCACTGTTAATTGTATTCCTCGTGTTTTGTGATAACTGAGCTACTGTATTTGTTAAAACCAAGGCAACACACATCCCAAAAAATAGTTGAACCAAAGGGGATGTGGAGTGCCACCTTTACGCACGGTGGTTGCGGTGTGACTTTTACGCACTGACAAATAGGATACGACGACACGTGCCTTCCTAATTGTTTATTTGAATATGAAAGTCAGCATGGCAACAACAAGTTTGATATTTTAACACATTTAATGTATCTAGGATACCCTTTTCCGCGATCTCTCAAACAAACTAATTTCTTTTTACACCGAAAGGAGGACGGAGGCCACTTTATTCACCAGAGACACATCCCGTGAGGAGAAGAGACAAGCTCCTGGTTCTCTCTCGTCTCGAGTGAACTCAAGCAGAAAACGTGCCGTTGACATGATAAGATAACAAATGGTTATGCGATTCCTCCAATAAACGTGCACCTGATTTACGGCCGTTTGCACTGACTAGCACAATTTGGTGGTTACACTGTTTAAATGAGCTTGTTCTATCTTTACACTCAATTAAATTGGGGGTAGACTAATGAAACCGAATGCTTCGTTAAACAAACTACCACTTTCTTTCTTCCTTTCATCACTCTGCTGTCTTAGCTGTCTGGTAAACATTAGACACAATGTGTCTATTGTCATCCACAAAGGGATTAGGTCAACAACGAATCATACACAAGTTGTTATAGGGAGACATTTTCTTTTGATATATAATACTGGTAATCTACAGTATTAAAGTATCTTTGTGTGCATGTGTTTGCTATAAAATCTAGGTATCAACTAATTAACTATATTAATGCATTTAGTTCTGCACTTTTCTCTTTTCGGTTATTTCTAAGATAACACATATTGTTCATTAACAGCACAGCCCTGGACACACATCTTGTTGCATTCAAAACAAACATGCCTCTATTCAAGCTGTGGGCACCATGTCACCAGTCATGCGGCTACACTGTCTTGTCTTACCTGAGTCAAAGAAGTGCAGCCTTGTTTGGGAGGTCCAAAGCCTGCAGTGGTGCTTCTCTGAAGAACAAAAGCCACAGCAGAGCCCGGTGTTTTCTCTCCTCCAAGCTGATTTTCTCACACGACGAGAAGCATTGTGTTACATTAACGTCTCCTTCTTTATATATACATACACACCCTCGTACCCTTTTCCTTGATCATTATGGGCCTTGTTGCATGTGGGCTTGAGGAAGAAGAGGCAATTGACGGGGCATCAGGGAAAATTATGGGCAATTTCACATCTCCAGATTAGAATAATGGCTTGTGGAGTTGGACAGACAGAGTAGGACCTTTCAAACGGGGCCAATTATCATGGAGGCAGATTGAAGGGAAAGTGAAAAGGCTGCTGCTGTAATAGCTAAGATGAGGGGATGGAAGACTGTGCGATGGGTTGAAGGGTAATGATGAAGGCAAGTATATGACTGTATCAATGCGGCAGACGGTCAGAGTTATCAGATATGAGGTGTCTGATGGGTTTTAATTCCAGGATTGCAATAAGAGGGAAAATAGCTTGTAATTAAATCCCAGTTGTTGTGAATGGGCGAATGGCAAAGCAGGTCTCAGGGGTGATTATTGTCATTAACTTGAGGGATCTGACATCTCGGGTAATTGTGAGCAGCTTCCCTTGTTAGAGAGTGAATGCATGATTTAGTTTCATCTGAGGGAAAAGCTTGACTTAATTTGGGACATGATGCATGCACACACTCTGGCGGAATTCAAAGATGGAATACAGTTCGGCATGCACACACACACGCACAGTGAGATTGGACCAAAACACTGGATTTAAGAAGGCCATGGCACTCACTGAATGTGGGAGGAAACCCCCATTTATGTACTTATTGTTTTAGTTCTTACGGTCTGTTTTATTAGTGAAACTCATGTCTGGAGGACACATTTCCACGTTGTAGGTCAAGGTGAGCTTATGCCTGAGCAGCAGCTAAAGCCTCACTGTGTGGGTGGTTTTATCAGGATATGATGGCTGTGGAGCATCAGCACACAGTCCAGTCCGGCCCTGGCCTCAAGGTCATCCAGGGTTCACCAGTGCACAGCTGTCAAGGATGCCATTCTCCCTTCATTTCATCCCAGTTTACAGCAAGATGGACAGAGTGAGTGATCCTAATGCAGCCGAGGCTCGGCCAGGGCCCGGACTAAGTGTTGGACAGCTGCAAGTCTTTCCATGCATTTCAGTTCCCGACCTCCATCTCAACCCATATCGCTGCACCCCAGAGACAAGTGCCGACACCACTCTGTTGACTGTTGCAGGGGGGGGGGGGAGATGGAGAAGGGCTCTCAGGAGCCAGCTCTATTTATGGTGCTGTGATGTTGTGCCATGCAGGATCACATTTAAGTTCAACAGTTCACCACCACCTCGATGGCTACTTACACTTGTTAATGTTTAGAGATGACATACATGGACACGTCTCACAGCCCACACACACAAGTGCAGCCTGTAGTGAACACACGTTTGTCTTTGGCACAAATATTTCCCCTGACAACCAGTCGAGGGCCACACACGCTGAGGGAGCCACCGAGGGGAGGTCATATGTATACTCTTGATGAGATTTCATTGATATCAAAAGGCAATAGTACTCATGCTGCTTTTGTCAAATCAGCACAGTGCACCGAGATGATGAGTGAGGCTGTAGACAACTGGTGTTGAGTTCAGGGAAATAGGATTGTTTTGGCAAATGTTGAAAGAATGTATGAGAGGTTTGGTACAAATATGTGCAGTGCTTCTTTTCCTTAATGAAATTAGATGTCAAGTGTCAAAGAAACCAAGAAGTGCACAAAACAACCTCGATAGGAAAAATATTAAAATAAAAATGTGTCTTGGTCCAAAGGTCTTAAATCTAAATTTATTGGAATACATTTTAGTTATATAACACTTTCAAATGATCAACGGAATTAAACAAATATATCAAATAAATAGAAAGAATATTAATTCATATGTTGTAATTCCCGTCACACTAAACGTGTATTGAATTAGTCAACATCACTGTATTTGTCAGTATGTGCTCATAAAGAAACAATGTTAAGAGAAGGCAACCTCTAGCCAATCAAGGCCAACAAATATTTCCAATCAAGTCCATCAAAAGGATGTTAAAACCATACTGTCAATGAATCTATATCCAGAATTGCATTAAATAAAGTAACATTATTGTATCATTTAATATGTCTTATTCCAACATGTTTTTCGTGATGCAAGTAAATCCAACAATATCCAATTTGAGAAAAAATAAAATGTGACTTAGTTTAAGATCAACTTTTCTAAATTCCCATTTGAATCTATAATGTTCTTAGCCTATAAAACACGTGGGTACATTTCCTCTCAGTGCGTAATGGCGCCTTGGTGGTCCATGTGTATTACATCCCATCAGCGGTTACCCCATCGTGTAATTGGTTGTGCAGCATATTTAATAACGCATGCTTTTTGTGGGTAAACTGAGGTCAATACCCTCCATCATTGGAAGGGAAGACGCTGAAAGGGAAGTCGTGATTTGTATCACTATCTTAACAGTCATTAATGGAGTTGTCCCGTTTCTCGCACATCGTTCGGCTATATTTAATATCACTGTAATCCCCAGTTTTCCTCGTGTGCCACGGTCTTTCCTATTATGCTTTTTTATTATGCAAGAAAAGTAATCACAAAGTGTGTACCTTACGTTGTGGAACATTTCCTTTAATTTTGGGTAAAAGAGGTGAGTCGTCACATGATGATTCACCCCGGAACTCAAGTTAAAAGATCCGTAAAAGATTCACAAGCACTACTTTGCTAAATGCAAAATGATGGAACCCAGTGAAAATATAGTGTGTGCGTGTGTGTGTGTGTGTGTGTGTGTGTGTGTGTGCGTGTGTGTGTGTGTGTGTGTGTGCGCGTGTGTGCGTGTGTGTGTGCGTGTGCGCGTGCGTTATCTGGCAGCAGAATAGTAATAAAACCGACTGACTCCAACATGTCTGCTTGTATGTCGCCTCCTACTCGCTTTGCACGCAGCTCAGTCAGCTCACTGCGCGGCGGCCATGAGACCCGACGGACTATTTAGACCTAAAGATCCGAGGAGAAAAAATGAAATATTATCGCAAACGTTTATGACGTCTGTGCGTTTCTTGTGAATCTTACCCAAAGTTATCAAGAGTCAAAGAAAGTGATCTAAATCATTGGTTTAATTATTACAAAATGTTCAAACTGATTCAACTGATTCCTGCGCGGACTACTTAACTGTCCGCCATGCATTTAAACAGCCTGTTTATAAAGGGGCTAGACACACAATATGCAATTTCACAACTTTATTCAATTGACAAGAAGGCAAACGGTGAACTAATTACATGGATGTGATACTGGTTTAGGAGTGCAGTTGTTCCATTTCAAACACTTATTATTATAGTGGTTCTGAATATAAACACATATTTACAGCCTTCGACGTTTTGTACAAATCCATATAAATATGACCTGAGTTCTTTTTTTTTGTTTTTTGGACGCGCTACAAACCCTTGATTTGAACGCAGCATGGATTACATGCACAGTTGTGATTATTCGGTTTGTGGTTATAGCTACTTGTTTTAAAAAAACAAAAAAACGTTGCATATTCATTTACAAAAGGAGTGAAAGAAATACAACAGAAGCGATAAATAATTTAAAAAAAACACGCCAGATGTCCGTTAAATATGCTGCCACAAGTTATCAAAAAAAATCCCTTATGTGCTTTGCGAATGGAAACCCCAGATCTGAAACAGTTTTTTATCATCCAGAACGTTTCCCTTCAGGTCTGCTCCCGGTCCAGTCAACCTTCGCTCTTCAGAGTCATTGTGGAGAAAAATGTGCAGAGTCTTTGTTAATAAACAGCTCCCACACTTTGCTGTGGGACTGGGTGGTGCACGGTGCCCGGGTGCTGTATGTGGGAACCCTGCTGGTACCAGTGGTTGTTATAATCCTCCAGGTATGGCGGCGACGAGCTGTGGGTCGGCTGCGGGACCTGAGGTCTGCTGATGGGGGTGTTCTGCGGGGTGCTGTTCTCCCAGACTGCGGGGGAGGGCGGGGAATTGCAGGCCATGGAGTCGCTGGCGTTGGGACTGTGCTCCAGGGGAACCTCGCCGTTCTTGTACAGCTTCTTGAATTTAGACCTCCGGTTCTGGAACCAGATCTTGACCTGGGAGAATACGAGTGTGAACATTAATTGAAATAATAATATTTTTTAAAAAAATGTATCGCTGTAAAACATTTACAATTTTACGTTTTAAAAAAAACAAAAAACGGAACATACATGTTGCACTATTTTACGAAGAGAAAATATATGATTTAATTGTTTAACTTTCATCACAATGAAGTGGACGTGCGAGTGCGGTGCTTAATTGGATAATTACGCATTTTTGGATGATTACACAACACATTGTTTGCTGTAATTGGGGCGCCAGTGACTCACATGACTTTAAACGTATTGATGAATTATAAAATATCAGATGTTCTCCCGGGTCGGGCTGCGTACCTGCGTCTGGGTGAGGCCAAGCTGAGCCGCCAGCTCCGCTCTCTCGGGTAGAGCGAGGTACTGCGCTTTCTGGAAACGCCTCTGCAGAGCAGCGAGCTGGTAGCTGGAGTAGATCGTCCTCGGCTTGCGGATCTTTTTGGGTTTCCCATTCACCATGCGGACCTCGGGCTCTGGCTCTTCTTTCACTAAAATGTACAACAAAATGTTTCGATGAAATTGACCATCAAGAACATCTTAGAACGTCCATTAAGTGTAAAACATGCAGCAATATGGAATATAGCATCTCGACAACATGTTGATGAGATGACAATCTACGTAAAACACATATAAATATGTTGTGTTTAAAATTGCTTGTGGCACAATTGCTTCAAAGTTAAAACTATAGTTTGACAACTTCAAAACCAAATCATCAAAACGGGAAGATATAAAGTATCTCGTCAAATGTCCATTCTGGCAAGCCAGTGTTGACATATTAAAATCGACGGAGTGAATATTACAATCACTAATCGAACCATCATTGTTTTATGACCAGCTATTAATATGCATGCTGTTAAAACATTAACACGAGCCGGTAGGCTACATGAGCAAATGTTATTATTAAATCAACTACAGGGACTTGAAAGGTAAGATCTCTGGGTATAGAAAACATAAAGTAAGAATGAGATTTGAGTGAAGTCAGAACATAATAATTAATATTTCCCCAAAACTATAGGATAATTATTTATTTTTTTAAACACAACAGACGATCAAGCAAAATATGATGAATACAATTGAAAACGCAGTACAGTTTGATTTCATATTTAATCACTGCTTTTTTTCCGAGACCTATCTCATCCCAAACAAGTGACTTGACCTCACGCGCACATCGGAATGAAACACGATCGCACACATATACACGATGATCCTCTCAACGTACCTGAGCTCGGAGGGGAGGGCTGCAGGTGATCTCTGTTGTAATGTCCGAACTGTCGGTAGCCATTTGTGTAGGGGTATTCAGATTTGGTCGCGTACGCTCCAGCAGCTCCCATTCCGTTCAGATTAAACTGATGGTGGTAAGAGTTCATGGGCTGTCCGTACGCCTGACTCTGATAGTATTCTTGATGGCTCGGGCCCGTCTGTCCGCTGTAGTAGCCCATGTCCGTCACCGAAGACTCTGGGAGAGTGGGAGAGTCCTTGGAGTTCGGGTGGCAACTCATAGATCCTGGTAGATCGGTCAAAATACTCGCTATCTTCTTGTCATACGTCTGGCCGGCGCTCATGTTGAAGCAGCCCTCCAGAGTAAAGAAAGCCCAGCGGTGGATCCTCTTTTTGTTGTCGTCGTCGTGGAGTGCGTAAAGCAAAATCTCAATAAGGAACTGGTGTGAGCGCGCGCTCTTTGAAGGGTTTTTAGAGGTCTTATAGTCCACCGAAACTCTCCCGGCTGCAGTGACTTGGTTGTGGCATCGCTCAGCTTCTGTGACACAGAGTTATAGAGCGCTGGACTGGAAGCTGCCTTCCCATTGGCTCGCCACCCCCTCCCTCCCTCCTCTTTACGCTCAAGGCGAAGTGGTGGTGAGACCCAGCCTTCAGCCAAGAGCGCATATAGGCACGCAAACTTCAGCGTCTTGAGTTTTTTTTTTTTTCCTTAGATTTGCATTTACCTGTTCACTGGGTAAACATGCAGCTCTGTTGGCCTTGCAGGACCACCTGTAAAAAAAAAAAACTACTACTAGGTCCAGTTTCTTCTCAACATCCGAAGCATCTACTGGCACCAAGACAACACAACACAATAGCGGCCCAGAGTCTTTCTCAAGCCTAATCCCGCAGCCAGACCGTCTCCTTAATGTTTTATGCAATGTTTTCTTAACAGTGCCCAGAGATCCCACCTGATTCAGCCCATTGAAAGGCTGCCAGCCAGCCTCCCGCAGCATCGTATTGTTATTCAAAGGAGTTGTCGGACAGTGAACTTTACGTGAAAGAGATGGAAAGAGATATGTAAAAGACTCGTTCAACTGATATTGCCTGCGGGTAAATTCCTCTGTACTGTCCGTGTTGAGTGCGCGTGGTTGTTTGCGTGTGTGAAAATGCAAATGCGAACAACGTATGTTAGAAAAGGATAAACGGTCCTACTTCTTCACAGCACATACTATTGAAGGTAAACCAGTTCGCATTCAATTGTTTCATTTTGATTTATTTTATGGAATATTTTGCCGAATAAAATGTAAAAAAACAATATTATTTCGATTGTAATTAAAACAGGGACTTACTCTGCCCACTTTTTGTGCTGCTCGTTTGCTGTCAGGTGAACGCGTGGTGGGCAGCGCCCCCTGCTGGTTCATTCACAAAGGGAAAGTTTATTATCGGCCTGCAAAATAGAAACAATGCAGATTGGCTCTGAAAGTGATGTATAACCTGTGTTTTACCGGCTGACAATATTTTCAGATGTTTAACAAACATTTTTCACCGACTACAATGTCAAGTTCAAAATGACAGTTGTGCGTTTCCTTTTTTCGCCCCTCATATCTGAGGAGCTACCGCCCTCTTTCGGTGAGTTTCTGCAGCGCTCGCGTGACCTTGTAAAGGGCCAGTTCACCCAAATAACCCACGTTTCAATAAGATCTGAAAACAATCAAGAACTATAACCACCTAGTACCTATTATGCCAACATCTCAATCTGTATATAAAACCATCAAAGTTAAAAAATATGTTTATACATGTTTTTATTTTTAACATACAAAGAAACACATTTACATTGACAATTAATCGACAATTACAAAAATATTAGTTTTTAACCATGTTTTGTCCAAATGTTTTTGTCTTCACGTTCAAGAAAAATAACTTGATCCCACATTTGTATCTTTTCAGTGGCAAGAATGCCATTTCATGAGATGTTAATAAAGTAAGCTGGAACATCTTAATTCATAAAAGTGTTTTTATTGTTTCATATTTTGCCAAATTCCCCCAGACCTTACAGCATATTTAAGCATGTCTGAGAGAGACAGCGCGTATCTCAATTTGTTCCTTTTTTTGCAGAAACCATCTGTGTTTTCAACACGCTCTCAAGTCTCACACTTTAATGAACTAGTGCAAAACAGGAAGATTATAATTTATAATGTAGATTATATGACACTAGATACATTAGAAAATCGAGGATATTTCTCACACATATTCGACATGTAAACGTCTTAGAACACAGAGCTTGTAGTATGACAATGTAAATCTACAAATATGTCACAAAGTAGCAATCTACCAAAGTATATTCAGCCCTGTCACTCTATCAGGAACGTAAAGAGAGTTGCTCCTTTATTGTAAAATGCTCACGATATTGTAGTAGCACAAAACCTCCAGTAGATGGTGCATATGTCTTAGATTTCAATGTGGATGTGAAAAGACTGTCCTGGTAAACACACACACACACACACACACGCACACACACACACACACACACACACACATACACACACACACACACACACACATACAAACACACGCACACACACACACACACACACATACACATACAAACACACGCGTGCAGGCACGTGCACACGCACACAACATACAAATGTGGGGGATAATGTAGGAAATATATAAGTTATTGTGGAGGCCTTGTGTGTGTAATTATTGTTGGACGTTATCTCTGTGAATCTCTTTAAGCAAGAAAGGAGGATGCTGTCACCAACACCAGGTTCCTCTTAGGGGGTGAATGGTGTGAATATCAATTTTAGACTTTTAAAATAAAAAAAAAATATTCAATTTTCTTTATCATGTGTTAAGTTTCTTTTCTTCAGAGAGGTTTCATGTTGGGTCAGGAACTACTCAAGATCCTTACAGACACTTGCTAGTAGTATGTCTATTATGAGATTTCATAGCCTAAAAAAGAAGGACTCCATTATAGTGTCTACAGATAAACTCTCAGTTGCTGAGTTTAGGAAATAACTATGAATTACAGTTAACGTTGTGTGCCTTCCGGTTACACCTGCAAAAAGCATGAAATTGCAGAGACCAGACCTCTTATCTGCAAACTTGTCATTTGTCTTTGATCCACAAATGTCCCAGACAGCAGACAGAGAAGAGACTCCCCACCTGTGTGCATAAACCCATAGTGGTGTATAGTCTGATGGAGTTTAGTATCCCTATGGTATAAATGTGTGTATAAATCCGTCTAAAGTCCTTGGCTAAAACCTTCTCTTTTTTTCTGTCAGAGAATAATGTAATTCATCTTTGGGTGAAAATCTACCCTGCACACGGTCAAATGAACTCTCTACACTGCTCTGTGAGTCCACCAATCAAACCCTCACAACACAGTAACATGAGACAGCTTTCAGGGACATGTTTTTGTACCTTTCTAATGCAGTGCGCAAAAGTGGAACAGCTGGCTCGGTTCCAGCACAGGACAAAAGCCCGGACCTTGCCCAGAGAAACCATGGAAATGACTGGCTAACTATAGGGTTTGGTCTGATTGCTGTCCAGGAAAAAACCCAAAACGTACCTTTTATACTGTACATTACAAATTAAGCAATTTTCCCCTCAGAGAAAGTACATTTGTTCTCATTTTAAACTTCTCAAATCTTACTGCAAGTCATCAGTGTGATTAACGGAAGCACCTGTAGCCCAAAAAGAGCAACAGTAATGGTAATGACCCTCAGACACGACGTAGGAGACATACCAGTCTGCCACTTTTCTCAGGACCTTCATGCGATGGCTGTCGTTATCAAAAAGCTTCACCACAAGTACAAGATGTACCTCTCCGTATCTCTCCTTGCCGCTCTCTTGTTTTTAGAGACAGATGCCAGCTTCAGCATTCCATATTGAATTGATTCTCCCTCAGACTGTACACGCTTTTATGACGGCCTCGAGCCAAATATTGTTTACTCTCTGTTTTCTGGTGCTCAAGTGTTTTTGAAAGCAGGAAAGATATGCAAGTTGCATTGATATGTTGGGAATACAGATGGTGTAGAAAGCTGATTGTTCTGGGCTTAAACAAACATGCAGAAATGCCATGCCCTTGCAAGACTAACAAGGGCTATATTTAACCCCCTACACACACCAACTCAAAGGGATCCCCATCAGTGCAGTAATGTGCACATAATCCCACAATCATACACCTACACTGCAGAGGATGTTTAGACTTTAGTTATGAGGGGGACGGTGACGCCACAAAAACAAACTCTGCTCATTGCTTCTTACGCCCCTGCAACCATCAACTCAATTTCATCTCCCTTTGAAAACTTCAAGGCAGCAGCGTGGAGCTCCTCGAGATAATGAACCGCCACCGGCTAGTTTGTGCTGATCTGATTGAATGGCCGGCTTTCCCGGGGAGGGAGTCAGGGCACTCTCATGAGTGGGAGAACTGGAAGTCTATTAACCGCTAACTCTCTCTTTTGCTCCCCATCTCTCGCTGTCCCTCCTTCCTCCGTCCTGATTAGAGATAAAAAGAGAAAATGGCAATGAGTCAAGGACTTTAAGCCATCTGCGTAAAGTAGAACTGTATTTCCAGACAGGGAAAATCACCTGATGCTTTTTACTTCTTTCACGAGTGAACTCTTGTCAGTCTTTCCTCCAAATTGTTCCCAATTATCCTCATTATCCAAACACTGATTTGACATGTACAATCAAATAGCACGTAATGAAACCCATCAGAAAACTACAGTCATTGGCTTCCACTGGCCAACGGCTCAGCGCTCCCATCCCTCCTAATTATAGATACTCAACAACCGATCGTTCCAGCCTCCCAGTGGTGTTGTAAGTTGGCTCAGCTACATGGAATTGAGGCCACGCTGCTCTCAGACTTTTTCCAACCAGGACCGTGCAGTGTGCATATGTGGTGTGTATGTTGTTCACTGAAGGAGCCCAGGTAAGGCCTGGGTAATGTGTTCCCAGGGGTCCACAGCTGCCGAAGGAATCAGAAAAGCTAATAGACCAGATGTTAAAGGGCATGCCCTTTGCCCCAAACACGCACACATGCACAAAAAACATTTCCAAAACACCTTCCAAAGCTAAATGCACCCCTGCGGGGCTGCTTCCGCCCACGCTGGCTCAACTGTGAGTTGAGAATCGAGTGGGTCCACTGCTATTGGCTATCTGCTGCTTTTAGTGGAGCACTAATGTCACTAGTATCTCTGTAGTCACGCTCAGCCTCTGCAACACACTTCCTTCACTCCTTCTCTTGCCCCCTGTTACATGTACAGATTAAGACCTCTTTAATATGCATCTCACACTTTAGTACATTTCGGAAAAAAATTAACATAAACCATTCAAAACAATTTGCTAAAAGTAATGGTTAAATGGTGAAAAAGCTCAACGTAATAGATAAACAGTCAAAATAGTTCTCATGTCAAGGATCCCTAAATCAATACACATTTGGCCAGCAACCCCAATTTGATCATTTGCTTCCTCCAAAGGGGAGTTATTTTAAACAGGCCTTTAGATGTGAGCACACCTCTATTCAGTCGGTAGTATATTTAAATGCAGAGATGTAAACAAATAGCCTCCTGGGCGGAGACAACAGGGCTCTGACCCGGACTGCATTCCATGTCAATCAGCCTTTGCAACAGTGCACTGCGCTAATTGAGTGGTCCGGTCCAACTCAGCTGTTAGCAGAGCCACGCACAGTTAACTGGACAATGGCAGCCTAGCAACCCATTAATGGGTGTGTCTGTTCTTGAATACACGCGACAAGATGTCCTCATCCAAAAACTTCCTGAATCTTTCTCATCTTGTATCCATTGGGATTTAGTTTTTTTTACTACATCTTTCCCTCCCCTGGATTTGTCACTCTGTCTTCTGTCATTCTCCGCTCCTCACTCCGTCCGTCACCTCCTCTTAGTCCTCTTTTTCCGCTCAGCTGGTACAAACACCAGACACTGCACAGAGGCATCCGTACGAGGGTCCCCGTCCTGGCAACCCCAGCCTCATTGACAAGAATGCCTCTATTCTCTGGCTCCACTTTGCCGAGAGTGGATGAGTGAGAGCGCCCGTAGAAACAGCTGTTCACTGAGTGATCAAAAGAATAATCTTTGATTACTACCTCCTTGTTTGCCCTCCACTCAAGCTTATGTGTTCACTAAGGCCACTCTCTGAGTGGGCAACAAGCCAGGGGACTGCACAAGGCAAAAGAATGCTTATATGTAACTGTACTTCACTTCCCAATGATACGCATTTAAACTATAATATTTGCAAATGTTAGTCTCCCATGGCTTCAAGTCCCCACTGTCCCAGTTCATCTTGACCCTTCACCCCATTGGTTACGATCTTTTTTTCGGTGCATATCACTGAAAAGGGAATATGTAACCTTGGTTACAGCTCCTCTTTCCTTGAGTCTGCTGGGTTTGGATGCCCTCTCCCAGGATTTTTACAGGAAGCTCCACCCTGATCCAAGCATGTTTGTTTTGGCTGAGGCTGAAACGCATAAAGGACTAGTTGAAACTGCTCCCGTCTATCTGTTGATTATCTCCTGTAGGCAGGATGACACCAGTTTTGATCTCAAATCAGTTTTTCTCTACTTTGCTTTCTATGAAAGCGAGTCATGTCAAAATGTTCACGGTAGGTGTTGAGAGAATTGGCATTATCATCAACTGTGCGAACAGTTTAGAAATCCACATGTAAAAAGAGGGACTTCGAGGTTGAGTTTGCTGGCTGAAGACGTTTATGGTGATCTTCATTGCGTTCATCTTAAATGCATAAACATCTATAAATGCAATCTTTAAATTTAGGCGAGTCATTTTTTTTCCCACCATCCAGCTCGTTTGCGTAGGTGTTTTTTCTGAAACTAAATTAAAATGCCCAGAACAAATGTACTCACATGACTTTAACTGGAAATCTTTTAGGCAGGAAAATCCCAGAAAAGTCTTGTGTAAGACATGAACCTAGTTATTTGGAGGGCTTGTTAACACAGCGTAGAAAGCTGTCATTTCTCGAGGCATGCCCGAGCACGGCAGAGGTTGGGAGTTCCCGTTCTGACCCCTTTTCCTCCTCAGCTTACACAAAAACTCCACCATGGTTTCTCATTCTATAAACTTGACGCCATTGCCCTTTAATCAAACGGGGGAAAAGTGAGTCAACCAGGTTATTAAGTCAAATTGAAACAAAGTCCGTCAATCTACAGCCACTCTAATCCATCTGACCACGAGAGGAAGTTTCGCCATAAATATTTGGCCTCAGGAGGCGAGTGCCCTCCTTCCTCCTCTCCTGTACAGGTTTTTGTAATCTAACTGGGGTGGGGGGGTGTGGGGGGGGGGGGGCTTGTGGGGGGGGCTTGTACCTTAAGGGTAGGCTACATCTGCAGTTCCTTTGGGACACATGAGCAGATTGTTCAAGTATAGCTTGACTAATTAAAAGAATAAAAATGACTTTTAATAAAAACAACATATCCACATGCCGAGTCAGACAACAGCGCAAGCAGTTAAAACATTTCGCTAAATTAATACACGGTAGAAATAGTTAGCTAAAATAATTTAAAGAGTTGGCTGAAAAGAATGGATATAGTTGAAATCATTAGCTAAAATTAATGGATAAATGGTGAAAAGGCTAGAAGTAATAAATTAACAGTTGAAATAGAAGGATAGTGCAAAATAATCGTAAATGTTTGAAGTAGCTAAATGAATGTAAAAACAGTTACATACTTGCAGGGTTGATGATGAGTCACTTATATTCTTATATTATCTTTCATATCATTATTGATTTACAAAAAACTGTTAATGAAAATGAAGCCTGGATTGTGCAAGCTCACATGATAATCACAACATCATCATGACAACAGTCATCTCAGGTGCTATACCACCCACAGTGTGAGGGACGGTGCCCCCAGACAGGCCTCTCTGTGTTTGCCTTACTGCCGAGTCCCTGCCAGAGTCCTTTGCTAATGAATGGACATTTAATGATCTGAGAGGGCCATTCAATTGAGTGGAAAATGTGCAGGTCAGTAGAGTACAGCTCCACTTGTTGCAGGAGACAAAGGGCTCGGCTCTGTATTCACACACACAGAGGAGAGGGACGGAGTGGATTCACACGCTGGCTGAACACACACGCACACATACACACACAAACACACACAGACACACACACACACACACATTTGGTAGTTTTCACACATTTCAGCACAAATCCCATATGTGTTGCTTTTCACACAGAATGTTCAAGAGTGATACGCACTACTTTTCAAGAAACATTTTAACAAATCTACAAACTAAAAAGTTTGGCTAATGTGTACAACAAACAGTAGTCACAATTTCCTGCTTCTCCATCAGAAAACTCATCTGAACACACAGACTTTTATATCACAATCTCATGAGTTTATTAACATTACAGCAGTTTCACCACCAATGAAATCTGCCAACTTCAGCACGCTCACAACAAACAAAGGGCGCTGACCACATGTTTGACTGTTGAAAACACATATGTGTTCAATAAAAAACCATCCTTTAATGTTCAAACATGAATTTGCTGGTCAAACAAGCCCAGTCATAAACAAAAACAGCCCCATGTGGTTACGGAGGACCCACTGCAAACAGCTGATCAAAAGACGACAGGAAAAGAAATCCTCAGAGTCTTTATAGGAGGTCTAAGGGATGACCAGTGAAGTTTGCATGGGGTCGGGCAACCAGACAGTCTATACGCTGTGCAGACAGGAAGGAGGCTTTATAAGGAGCATTGTAAATCATAGCAACTCACTTTACCACAGGAGGGAGGACGAGCGATGTGGGATCAAGCTCTTTGCGTTTGCTCTTCAGATTTAGTGCAGTTACCCTCCAGATTGTGTCATTATTCAATGGTCTGTCCACCAGATTACATTAGGCCTGGTCACAGCACCATGCATCAGATTTACTGGGCCATATATCCTCCTATTATTCAGGGTGACGAATAGCGGGGCTGTTAATAATTGGATTAAGTGAATGTAGATAGGAATATAATTATCCAATTCGTCAAAGTGGCAATGTGACTTTCAGGGACAATTGTAAGACCATATTCCCCATCCATTCATGTTATTTCATCTCCAGAGAAAAGACTGTTGACTAGAATTAAAGTGTGGCCACATGGTGTGTTTTCTGCTCTGTGCCCATAAAGATAATGCAGCACTTTCTGAAAGAAGGACTGTTTAGGTCCCAGAGAGAGCGATAACTGCTCCCTTGGTAAACATTGTAGACAAGTGATGCTGTGGCTACACAAGCTTGTTAAGTATCAAGTTCTCAGTTAATGTGTCTCAAAGAGGAGGAGGGGAAAATCAGAAACGAAGGTGAAATGCTCTCTTGACCTTTTTGAGCACATGCGCCAGCCAATAACTAGTGTGATCTGAGGTAAAAACAGTCCTGTTATGACTGGCTAAAGGTCAGCGTAATTCCCCGGAGAGATAGCTCTTTCACTCACCCTCTCCCTTGAAGACCTGCACTGGATGAATATTAAATGTATAGTTTTAGCATTTTTGTGGTGCTTATTGCTTCTGTATCTTTCAGACTGAGAGCACATGCCCAAGGTTATCAGTCCTCTGGGCTCAGAGCCAGATCTAAACCCAGCCTCCCCTCAAACATTTCTTTCTTTACCTATGACTCCTCTGCACAGTTGTTCATTTTGGAACAAAGTGTCTCGGGACGGAGAGAGGAATGCTGTGTGGAGTGACTCCCTTTTTAATGATTAAACATTACTGAGAGTGGACCATTGTACAGCAAGTGTTTTAATTTCATTTTCATCCATAATAAATCATTAACTCTATTACAGATTCCTATCACTGTTAATGCAATGTTATCAGAGGGCACCCGAAAGGTTTGGAAATGACCTACTCACATCTAAGTGAATTTTAGCAAGTTATAAATTCCATTAAGAAGATTCACATCAGGCCCAATATTGTTTACACTACGGTTACTGTTAGTTGTTGTACAGTCTGACATTTTTGGACAAACGCTTCTTTTCTTTGTTGCCGAGAGTTACAAATAAGATGGATACTACTCTCAAGTATTAAGTACTACAGTCAGCAGCCAGTCAGCCTAGCTTAGCATAAAGAGCCTAAACAAGGGAAAACCGTTAGCTTAGCTAGCTAATTCATGACCATGAAAGGTCAACCCAGCAACACTCCTACCTGAACTTTAATATAATGTGTTATTTAATGAGTTTTAGAGGTGGGTTTTCTTAGCTCAGACAGAGCCAGGTTTACAGTCTTTATGCTCAGCTTAGCTAAGATGTGAGTGTGGTATCATTATTCTCATCTAACTCTCAGCAAGTAAGCATATAAGCTTATTTCCAAAATGTCAGACGACTCCATTAACAGAAAGAACGACAAACTATTGGGTTCATTGTTATGCCGGGAGTATTGTATTCATGACATGGGTTTGTGTAACAGCTGTTTTGTTTCCACAACACAGCGAACATGTCCCACTGTCTCCCGACGCTCTATCGGTCTGCCTGAAAGCTAAGCTGAAAAACAGGTGCCACTGGACAGTGGGAGAGTGTTCGGAGCCACGCCCTCCTCCTCAGGGTATACATTCCTACACTTAGCACGAACTGGAGACCTGATATACAGCCTTGTGTGTGTCCCAAACCCCTGCTGCATTTCCTTCCTGCCGCACATACACCAAACAGTCAGCGAACGCGCACATGTGGACGCTGACATACGGCCCCTGCAGCAGAGGAACAAATGTGAACATACACTCACAGATGACTTACACACATGAATGGATGAAGATTTAACAAGGAAAATAAATGTTCAGCAGCCTGGAGAAGTCATAAAACAGACTTGTATGGAAACCTTGTATAGAGCAAGGTATCGTATATCATCAAGCCAGTTGTCCCATATTAGACAGTACGAACATACAGTATAACATATGTGATCCGATGGGGGACAGTGGTAATGGGAATTCCATCCTGTATTAGTTGAATCACAAGATTTATTTAAAACGAGTTCTCATGAAATACAAGAACTTAGGTCAAAATGTGGTGTTTTGGAGGATGAAACATCTTATAGTGTATCGTCCCTCCCTTCATAATAAAGCTGATTGGTAGATAAGCCGGCGCCAACGGTTTCCCTAGTGTGGACTTTTGTTTGGCAAGATGTGGCTAATACAAGTGTCCCCTCTCTGTAGACTGTCCTGTATTAAGAAATATTTGACTCTAATCTCTTTACGTGGAAACAGAGGCTGAGGACAACTGCATTATTCAGGCAAAAGGCTTGTAAATAAACAAATGACGTATTATTAGATTCTGCTCATGTTTATTTATGTTTTGTTTTAAAATTAGATTTCAGGCCAGCCTTAAAGCTACAGCAGGGAACATGTGTTCTTTGTCTACAAAGTTCACTTGATATTCTGCAGGTTTAGCCAAAAGTCAAGGAACAGCTAATGTATGAAGTTAACCGTAGAATTCACAGTGGCACAAAATAAGGCATTGTTATGAAGCTGCGTATTTTTTGGTGTGACTGTGCACCATGTGCAGCAGGCATGAACTTGAACATTTGTATGCTTTGGTGGTAAATTGCTGGTTTGGTGGACAGGTCCGAGTTGATCATGTTTTATTCCATGAAAGTCATCTGAACCAGCGAGACTCCTGGCTGGACTTTAAACAGAGCACGCCGTCTTCCTCCACAGGACGCTACCACCAGAACACACTGGCTTCATAGCAACTCGCAGCTCCATGGCAACGGCCGGCTCTGTCGTCGGCGTGCAGCGAGGGCTTCGGTGTGAGAGCGTGCTGTGTTTCATATTCAACCAATGTCCTGCTCTCTATGTTATGTTCGCCAGTCTCGCAAAACTGGATTAATATTCATGGAAATTCAACACAAGGCTGACATCTAGTTATTTTGAGGCCACTGACGTTTTAATTCAATATCTTGTATATTTCCATGTTCACAAGGCTGTTTCTGTAATCTTCACATTGGTTTCTTCATTCTATTCCAACTATTGCAGACATAAGCTTATTGATTCAGTACAGTAACCAGAGATATGAGCATACTAATGCACTCAGTCTTTACATTTGCTCTGTTACAACAGCAAGTCCATTTCTATTATCACACATTCACATCAGGAACTCCACATAGCAGCCACTCATCCACCCCGTCCCATCAGCCCTCAGCACTGTTTTAAAGGATGCCTTGAGAGGAGTCTGTGGATCCATTCAGGACATACGACAAACCACGAAACAACAGAAAAGTTGAGTGGGGAAATGTTATAAGTACGTAGACTTAACCTCCCTCAATAAAATGGATATTAAGAGGCAGACGGAACAACATAATGAGAAGGGGAAGAAAGTGGGTGAAAACATGTTTTTTTTCTGGGACGGTATGGTAAAGAAACAAACAGGAAACTTAGAGATAAATTGCAAATTACATTCCTTGTGTGTTGTGTGGAGAAAGGGGGGAGGGGGGTTGTGGAGCAGAGGACTCTGGGGGCAGCAGCGACTGCATTCGGGTCTTTGTCCTCATGGTTCACAGAGACTGGTGTAGGCTTACAGTCGGGTCTGGGGAATACACATTTAAAGGCCGGAACTTGTTTTTTTCCCACTGTAGCGCTGGACAGGGACAGAAAGTGAAACTGCTCTGGTGGGAAAAAAGATACAGCATTTTAGACTAATTAAATTGTTCATCCCAGAGGCCACTCGTGTATAGTCAGCCGTAACAGTGATCAACAGTTACCTGTCAGTGCAATAACATATAACACTCAGTATCAGCTGTCACTTTTCAAGTTGACACTTGGATGTCAGGGTGGGTCTAAGACCCAGAGGGGGGCAAAGATCAGGCGCTCTCTAGCCCTTTGGCTTGGGAATTGTTCCCATAGAGCAACAAAAAAAAAGGGGTGAGTTCACATTGCTTGTCGGTTGCTATTTGGTTGCTTTAAATTCTTCTCTGCTAATATCTCTCTGAGGACGTTTGTCTTGCGTCGGCTCAGGGCCGTCAAGCTGGGTCTCTATTGCATGGACCTGTTCCACGTCAGTGCTGTGCCAGATGCATGTCCTGATAAGGCAACAACAGGATGTTGACACTGTATACACTGGCACGTTGTGCGCTCACCTTTTTTGTTGGAAAGCCCTGACTTGCTAGATAATATGAGTTTAAGCCCAGATTAACTCTGGAAACATGTTAGATTCCAAAGGTGCAGGCCAGGCTTGTTACAGACAGAGATGTGACCTTCAACTCAGATACTGAGTGCTGCGTTGCAATCCTTGGAAGAGCACCTTTAATGCAATGTGTGAGATATGTCCAGAATTTTTGTTTAAAACGGTCCAAACTAGAACTAACACAATCAACAGAATGTGAAGAGGCCAATGACGACTATGTGTTGTATTGCAGAGCAATGAGCCTGCTAACCGGCTAGGTTGGACCCAGCGCTCCACTCCCCCGCTGTGACTCCTGGTGCTGGGGTTTGTGCTGGATGGATTCTCATTGCTGCAGCTTCTGACTGGCCATCCATCTCCCAGAGGTGTTCTTCTGGCTGCGGGGAGGACCAGGCAAAATTCGAATTAATCTACAAGCAAACTATCAAAACATGCACGCCGCATACAGCCATTTGTGTACACACAGATGGCCTAATGTAATACATATATATAGACTGACACCAATTTTCTTTTTACATATTTTTGCTAGCTATTAGTTAGTAGTTGGCTTTGTACTCTTTTTTTTTTATAGCTGATACCTGTAAATGTAGATGTAGAGTGGACCAAGTAGTAGAGGTGAAATGCTCAACCTTTAACCTGTTGAATGTAATGTGGTTTCTCTGTTTTGTTACATACTTCTTGTTTCCTGGTATCAAAAGGGAAGTTATGTGTCGTGTAACATTGTTCTTTTTAATTTTTTTATTTATTTAACCAGGAAAAAGCCTCATTGAGATTAAAAATCTCCTTTACAAGCGTGTCCTGGCCAAGACAGCAAAAGCACATTTAACAAAGTTTCAGACATACAACATAAAAAAAGTCTATGGATGGACAATGCAGTCCAACCAACCCTAGCATACAGGGAGCAATGGTGAGTAAGAGCCTTAAGATTGGTTATGAACCTCAATGCTCCACAGTAGACAGTATCTAAGGAGTGAAGACATTGAGAAGATGCATGCATATATAAAACATCACCATAATCCATCACAGACATAAAAGTAGCAGCAACAAGTCTCTTTTTAGCATCCAAAGAAAAACAAGACTTATTTCTGAAATAGAAACCCAGCCTCAGCTTCAACTTCTTCACAAGTTGCTGAATGTGAGGTTTAAAAGAGAGAGAATCATCAATTAAGAATCCCAAGTATTTATATGACGATACAGACTCAATCGCATTGCCCTGAAATGTAATTATAGCTGGAAGGTTCAGCGTTTTTCTTTGAGTTTGTAAACATCATCAGCTTTGTTTTGTCAGGATTCAAAATTAATTTTAACTCAAAAAAAATCTGTTGAACAGTATCGAAGGCTTTTTGCAACTGAAAGAGAGCCTGATGCTGTGTAGGAGCAGAGCAGTAAATAACAGTACCATCTGCATAAAAGTGAAAATTTGCATTTGGCACACTTTGACCGATACTGTTTATATAAATTGTGAATAAAAGTGGTCCTAGGACCGAACCCTGGGGCACGCCCTTTATTACATTAAGAGAGCTAGAGGTGATGCCTTCAGCCTGGACACACTGTGATCTGTTTGATAAATAATTTTCAAACCAAGAGACAGTTTGTTCTGACAGTCCAATTGTAAGAAGTCTATGCTTCATTATTGCATGATCGGCAGTGTTATAATATATGGTTTCACTATTCGACACAGAGCAGGCACACAAATACCTCTGAACACCTGACATGAAAATAAGCAAGAACATCAACACTTCTAAATATGCGTTTCTTAAGGCACGCAGAAAGCTTTCACAGTTGGCCGCTGGAATGTGCACAGTGAACTCCATTCCCCACATTATTTCACTTGGGAATGGAGGAGAGATTACCTTCAGGTGAGAGAAACTCCTGGAGCGTGAGGAGATGCAGAGTGGGAGTTCGACTCATCAATTAGAGGAGGTCAGCGATGCCAGATGTAAGCTAGGAGAATAAAGCAGAGACGATGAAAGATCGCACATTGCTGTGAAGACACAAGCAAACGAAGAGGAGATGGAGCTGCAGCTGGTCTCTCGGCACCAGGGGGTTCCTAAGAGAGACAGACAAAAAAAAGGGGGCAAAGTGGGTGAAAAGGAAAGGATGCTTTTAAAAACGTTGGCTTGTTCCATGAACTCTCTAAGGGGATTAAGGGTTTAATGAATTGCCTATTGGAAACCACAAGTTTGAGTGATAGGCAGTGGAGCGAGGCCGGGAGTGCTCATGTGAGGGCGGGCCATGCGTCTATTAGTTGGGTTGGGTTGGAGGAGTATTGACAGGTGGCCTGACCCTCATCATATAGTGCCTCCTACACAAAATATCCTGTGGTGAGCTAATGCATTACATATATTTAATAACTTACATGTAATATCCAATGTGCATTTGGAACTAACGGCTGTCTTTTGTGATTTTCTTTCATGCTCTTAAAGGGAAATAAAATCCTGAAAGAAATGTATTATTAAGATAATTTAATAGTGGATTAGAATTAGTTTAAAAACTGGAAATAAAATAAAAACTGAACAAAATAAAATAAACAGATGAGTGTTGATGGAGGTATTGATCACGATATATATCCTGTTATATTGTATTACAGTTTTACAAAGGCATGAATGAAAACGAAAGTCACATTGCACCAAGCCGCTTTACCTGTAAAACTTTGTTTCTGAAAAGTGCAATTCGGACTTTTATGTTTTTGCAAGCGAGAAAAGGTGGAAAGAAAAGTGTGCGCGCGCCAGAGAGAGAGAGAGAGAGAGAGAGAAACCCAGACAGGGAGGGGACGGAATAGAATGTACCTCGTGCACTTGTTACAAGTGTGTGTGGAGGCAGAAAGGGAGCGAGAGCAGCGGGGGAGGGCGGCAGAGGGAGGCAGACACCGACACCATGGAGTCACACGGAGCGCGAGGGAGGAGGGGGGGAAGCCGGCTCTCAGTGGGCAGGTCTCTGTGAAGCGCAGCATACCTGTTGGAGCTCATTGTGGGAGACGTGCCGTGCTGATCGTGGACCTGCGGGAAACCCACTGCTCTTGCGAGGCTTTAACAGCCCAAACATGTCTCCCAGACTTTTGCTGTGCGTGGTCTTGGCCGTGCACCACGGGACGCGACCATGCAGTGGATTTAACATCGATGAGCGGTTTCCTGTGATCAAAGAGGGGCAAACCAAAGGGAGCTTCTTCGGATTCTCGGTCGCTCTGCATCAACAGACGGAGGGCTCCACAAAGTACCTGTAAGTTATCAGATCTGAACGTGTTCCACTTCTCTCTCCAGTGGAGGCTTTACTAGGCAGACTATACGCACCTGCTTCAGACCAGGTGGCGTATGTGGAAAGAAAACACCATTTATCCGCCTCAGAGACGCGTTTTGAGCCCAAATAGTGCGAAAAGAACCCGCGATGAAGCGTTGGGAATCGACTGTGTATTTCCTTTTACACCTGTGGCCCGTTTATAAACTGAGCCTAATTGTTCACTGGTTTTCCTTCCCATCACACACTTCCCTTTCTCTCAAGGCAACCACCTTAAAAGGCAGCGGAGCGCATTACGTCTCTGCTAATGTATATTTAGAGCTTTTAGACTACTATGGACAATGATATGTCTTATTTGATGAAAGTCTTGTAATTGGACCTGCGGCGGAAGTTGGTACCTGGGTCAGAAAAGGTCAGCTGTAGCATTGAACAGGGATCTGAGGTATAAAAACACATGTTAATGAATACACCTTTTATAACACCCACATTCTCGTTTGGATTTGTCTGGCTGTCCATGGAGGTCCAATACATATAGTCATCCGATTATTGCAAGAGCAATTCTCCAATTTAAACTCAATCCAATGGGAGAAAATACACAATTGACTACATTTTAAATGTCATAATTCCTGTTCTTTGTGAGAATCTTTAGCTGCAGGCGACACAGCTCTGCCAGGTGTGCACAGGCCCAACAACTACAATATGGGGCTTGCCTATGCTATAAAGTTCAATATGCAAGCCCAAAGATGTCTTTTAAGGTCACAGCGAGTGGGGGAAGAAATCTGATCAGTTTATAGTTTCCCATATTTCTCACTTCTGGGTTGACTTCAGTACATATTTATTAAGGAATATACAGGAAGCCATGACATAGCATGCTTTACTTTTTTTCCACCGGTGCTGTTACATTCAGCTGAGACACGTGTCGCAATAAAAGTGTTCATTGGGCTGTAACGCTTGTAGATTAGTATTACAGAGACATAAATGCTCTTGTGGAGTTACCAGAGTTTGGGAGGATTTACATGAAAGTACATGCTTCTTGTTTTGGGAATAGAATGTATTTGACACGTCTTTCTTATATGCAGCTTCCTAAAGGAAAGATTCTCAACCGGTATCATTGTTTAGTGTATAGGATTTCCCTTGGCCAATTACAGTAGCCCCATCATCCTTCCGCATCCATGATCACACAGCGTGACCATAACTTGCTGTTATCTGTGTCATCGCGCTGCTTTGAAGACTGTAAGAAGAAAATTGTAACGCAGGGCCCACTTCCTCTGTGCCGTCACCAGTGAAGTGAGTCTTATCAACCACATCTCGACAGAAATGTCCCCTAGTTTATAGAATAGATAGCAGTGTGTCCAGTTGACACTTGATCAATGTGCCATCTTGGCCCTGTCCCCAGAGGGAAGGGGGTCACTGTCCACAGACTGCAACCCTAGAAGGGGAACACATGGTTGTGAGAGGCTGGAGGCCCTTGGGGACAAGGAGGCTGTAAAAAGTCTCATCAGTCCACTGCTAGAGGCGCAAGTAAATGTGTGCTCAATTCTACATTGCAGCTTTTAATTATGATCATTGAGGATTCATCTCAGTAGGAAATGTAAACCTACCCCTGGATTAAGTTTATAATCACAAGTGTAATACCTTTTGGAAAGTGCTTTCTTGGCGAAAGTTAGATGAGAAGATCAACACAACTCACAAGCCGCTTAGCTTAGTTAGGCACAGAGGCTGGAACAGCTAGCTGGCCCTGTCTGACAACCACATCCCTCCACCAGCATCTCTAATGCTGCTTTCCAGACTCCATCCCATTATCCAAACCGCTTATCCTATTCAGGGGAGGCTGGAGCCAATCAACCTCGACCCTGGACAGGTCGCCAGGGCACAAATAGAGACAGACAACCATTCACAGCCAGCTTCACACCTATGGCCAATTTAGAGTCTCCAATTAACCTGAGCTGCTTTGAACTGTGGAAGTAAGCCGGAGAACCCGGAGGGAATCCATGAGGAGAACGTGCAAACTCCACACAGAAGGACCGCCCAATTTGGGATCGGGGATCGAACCCGGGGCCCCTCTTGCTGTGCGGTGACAGTGCTAGCCACTTCACCACAGTGCAGCCCACTTTCCAGACTCCTCAGAACTCAAACATTTCTACCAACTAGAAAACGGAACGTCACTCAAAAGTCCATGTACTTGACTTCAGTAAGAAGCCATTATCTGATGTCCCACAACAATGGAGGTGCACATTGTAAATGGAAAACGTGTTCTCCATGTAAATTGATGACAATATTTTAGCAATATTATTAGGTACCTGGTTACAGTAAACAATCTCTGAAAGTGTAACGTTTATATTTGCCAGAAGGCTGTACTGCTGAGAGTTCAATTATTTGAAGGCCTGCACTCATCAAAGAAACATCAGTTTGTCACCGTCAGCCATGTTTTGGTTTGACGTCATGCACCTGTAGCTAACCCAAACGGCTGCTAGCGATAACTTCATATTTAGCATTCAGACATGAGTGTGGTATCTATCGTCTCATCTGACATATTACCCTAAATATCAAACTATACCTTTTAAATTTGAGGACACGTAAAGACCACAATTGTCATGTTGTCTTGTTGTCTCTGCAAGCCGGACATAAGCTGAATACAATATGCCAACGATGTCAGCAATCCATAGCTGCTCTATTTGCTTGCCTCATGTTGTGTTTTGGTGCCTTATGTCAGCTTGGACTGTTTCTGAAGTTGAAGAATCTCGGACACTTCCACCCCCAGTGTGACTTTGACCTGTGATTCAGAAGGAGTGTTAACCGACATACCTGCAACCCAAAACTCACTTTAAGTGTTGAATTTCTCAACAAGGTGTAGTATGTTTATTTCTTACAATGTTACTGTGTCTCCCATCTCAACATCCCATTTGTCTGTGGACCTACCACTGAGTCCTCCGGTCCTCAGACCCAGTTGTGTATAATCTGTGACGACGCATCGCAATGTGCTGATGGTGTTACTCATGTTTGACTTGGGCTGGTTTTACAGCGCTGTTCTGTTTCCTTTGTGTCGTCTGAATTTTTTTTGTGGTTCCGCACCACAGAGCAGTTTGTCACATGGTTCCTCATCATTGGTGCAAACTAGAGTGGGAATATTTGAAAAATGCAAGAACTGGGCACTTAAACCAGTCATGACATGTACAATGTTGAATTTCTTTGCTAATGCTCACAAGTCAAACAGAGTCCAGGATGAAAGTCAACCACTCCCAGTTCTGCAATAAAGCGAGTGCAATAAAGTTGTTCCTTAACCTCTTAAAATGAAGATTATCTAATTAGTCTGAATCTAGCAGTGCATATTGGTTCAACTGAAGCAATTAAAAAATATATATTTTTAATTGAAGGGGGTGCATGACCAATTAGTGGGCCAGCATTGCTTCTTCTTGGGGAAGAGCTGCACCTGAACTATCTAAAAGCTACCTGAGACCAATTTGTACGGGGCATTCGCTTCTCCACTCCACCCTTCTCTTTGAATCACCCATTTATTTTTTCCAGAGAGGACTTTTTTTGTTCTCTGTTGTAGCAGGGAGGAGGGACTGGGTAGTCAGCTGGCCACCTATTGGCTCTTTCAGTCCCCTGACCCCATGGTATGCTTGGAATGTATTTCCCTTCTCTGCACAGTCACAACCTGCCAGGTTTCAGGTTGAGACAAGACAGGACTGAGTGATTCTGGGGACGATTGTAGAACACACACAAATCCTCCAAAATACAAAATCCTCCCGTTCATCCTTCAGCAGACAAAGATTCCATAATTGTATGGGTGGGAACCTCTGCAACCTGATGAATATCTGATCAGAGTTGAAGTGCTTTTCTAGCTCATCTCTGTCTGACTGCAGTGGCCCGAGGCCATGAAAGTCAGCCATTTAATATGACGGGGCCTTCCCCTTTCTGCTTTGAGCTACAGATTGAACTGTCCGTCCTGCTGTCAGGTTTATAGACAGTACACACAGTCTGATGTTTGGTTTGAACATGCACAAGTATATGCTCTGCTTTCTGTCCAACCACCTAAAGTTTGAAAGAATCGAACCATTGAATTCACCTGATTCCTAAATCCAACTTCTGTTTTGTAAAGTTCATGTAATGCAGCACAGAACCTGCATATTAAGTGCAAAGGGGATAAACCCACCATGTTTCAATCAACTCACCTAGTGACTGAGTGTCATACTCAAATCGTTGATAGTAAACTGAATGCTCCAATGTGTTACATGACATGCTGTTGCACAGGCTAATGTAAGTGATGCAGGTGGGTAAATCCAACTTGGCTGTGATCCAACATCCCCCTCATAGACACGCTAGTGGTCTTTGTCTCTGAAGTGGGCCTATGAGAGCTCTGGAGTGAAACATTTCCAAATAATAAACCTGTGTTGTCCATGAGACCCTCATACATGAGAGCCAGCTGAGAGTTGTACCTGATGTGTCTCTGTTAAATAGAGGTCTGAAAGAATGTGCTATTACATAGACGAGCACACACTTTTATGGTCTGTCTCTTTGGGAAGTGCCCGTAGTTAACTAGAGTTTGTTTAAAGCGAGATGCTGTTTTCACCATGTTAATGCTTTGTGAGCTAAATAGAATACTGTATATTTCATATTATTTGCTAAACCCTCCTTAGACACATGCTATGAATATAATGATTATAGTTTATAGCATTGTATTACATAGACAACAGTAGGATTAAATAGAAAGAACAAAGACTAAAAAACATTTACCACTTTCTGATAAGGCATTCAGGTTGTTTTTTGGTTTGTGTATTTGTTTATTGTTGGTTACTCTTTTTTAATATGATGCCCTTTTCACAGGGTTTATGTGTCGGCTTGAATGACGGTTTACAAATCATTTACTAATTGATAAGGACAACTTTTGGGTTTGCCAGGTTGTAAAAATTCACTTTGATTGGTTAGACCCTTGGACCACTGATTTCTTTTTTAAATGGGAAGTGATTGTCCAATAACGAAATGCATGTATAAACAACGTATTAACCCTGCAGTCTCAAAAGACTTATTGACACTTTCAATTACTTGGTAACCCCAAATTAGCTCTAATGGCTTATAGTTGATCTATGAAGCATTATTCATCTTTTCGTAACCATTTGTAAAACATTTACAGTTAATAAACCCAATAGAAAGGGTTCCTTATTTAGTGGTCGCCAACAATGAAAACCAGAAAAAGTGTGAAGTCTTTTGTAATTTATTGGAGTCCAAGCCAAGCCACTGCAACTTTACAGGACCTCACTAAAGTTAAGTGCAAGTGTGTCCATAGTGACTAGTCCTAATCTGTATGGTATTTATTGGCTGTATCCAATCAGTTGGTAATGGCATGGGCTGCATTTTGTGTAGCAGCAGAATGAATGACGGCTTCTAATAACATGTTGAAATGGATCCCAGCGGGACATCAGGCCCCCTGCTAATCTCCACAGAGGAGATACTCTATGGTGGTGCTTTCATTGGAAATATGGTTTCTATCCTAACAAAACTGTAAGAGATCCCCCTTTTCTCCCCTGCTTGTACGAATGCCCTCAAACAGCATGGAAAAGAAGCTGCTGCCGCTGGCCTCCGGGCTAATGAGGGATACCTGCAGCTAGAAAAGCTCTATGCTTCAATACCTTTCCCTCTTATTTCATCTTTGAAGGGGAAATGATCCCGAAGTATAGGTTTACGCTTGGTATTCACGTGGATGTCAGTGAATGCGGCAGCTTGTTGTCTGTCCTTAACAATACAAACTGTGCCGAAGATAAGTTATCAAATGCCTTTCTTTTATGTAGTGTATTGCTAAATTAAAATAGTAGAATTAAATGTTCTGATCTACTGGTGTTTTGTGTTTTTCAAGCCTCAACAGGTAAAACCAGATGTTTCATGCAATTACCTGCTCTGCTTTTATATAAGATGAGTGAAAACTTGGCACTACGCAGACACAGCGCTGCTGTCTGCTTCATTACATCTGGGAGGTAGCCCACCTGTAAAGCCCATTTACTCTGCCCCCCCCTCTCCCCCTTTACATACAGATGGGGTCAAAATGTTAATGGTAATGCTCTTGATCCTGCAAGTCTCTGCTCTGGCTGCACAATGTGTCTGCTGGTGTCACTAAAAAACATGAGGCTCAGTCCAGTTGTGTGTGTTCGTTCCTGTTTTTATGCAGTTTAGTCAGGTTTGTGTGTGTGTGTGTGTGTGTGTGTGTGTGTGTGTGTGTCTGTGTGTGTGTGTGTGGGTTGGCGGTCTGACATCATTCACCCAGCGACACCAGACTCTGGATAGACTGATAGACTGGAGTTATCAGACCAACCGGCAGGCGTTAGCCAAAATAACATTGGCCTTGTCCGACACGGTTTTACTTGTTGCTAATGAAAAGAGAGTTAGTTTATTATCAGGGGATGACCTGCCATGTTTAATTTGTCACAGCGCGTCTAAATGAGTTTGCTCTCTTGTTACTGTTTCACCAACGGCAGATGGTGGTCTTCAAACAGGATGTTTGTCCAGCTGAGATTAAACTGGTGTGTGTGTGCGTGTGTGTGTATGTGTGTGCATGCATGTGTTCACGTGTGTGTGTGTGTGTGTGTGTGTGTGTGTGTGTGTGTGTGTGTGTGTGAGTGTGTGTTTGAGAGGAATGCAGGTGCAAGCTGATATTTTATTTTATTGAACACTATTCAATTGTTCTATTACTCTTTCCCCCTCTTGACTAAATTAGCATTCATCACAATGATGTCAGGATCTAATTTCCTCTTCTTCTAATTGTTTTGCATACGCAGTCTGCTTCTTTGTTTAAAACGTCGAACGTCACCATCAGCAGTCACACTGGAAGATTGTCATTATTACTTGACTCTTTGGCAAAAGTGTCGTTGCTACATTCATGCCGATAAAGCAAATTGAATCGTCTCTCAGACTGACAGAGATGAACTCAGTGACAGTCAGTGTGACTGAAAAACACACGTTTCAAGGCTTTGAGAAAGAAAGATTAAAGTGGATCAGTATTCTGACTGTTTCCCACCAGGTGGACTGCTGCTTTGGTGAAATCACAGTTCATCGTGACTGGCTCATGGTTCACTGGCTGCGCTTACAGTTTCTTCACCGCGGACTTCCTTTCACTCTCGGCGTGTTTTGTTAATGATTTACACCCTTTGGCAGTTATAGGGAAGGATTGTTTTACACCAATGAAGAGTTTGGTCTTGTTTACATTTGCCGTGTTGTGTGAAAGCAGCCGTATTAATATCTTATAAGTAAAATATAGAAAACATTTGGAGGTACTGAGATGCACAGGTGCGTGTGATGGCAGGTCTGTTTGCCCAGAGAGGACTCATCTGTTGGCCATGTTCTGTACGTGCAGACACACACAGTCAGTGAGTGAACAACTTACTGTGAATAGTCTGATAGCAACGTGCGCGCTCACCCCCACCTACGGCTTTGTGAGAGTGTTTTCCTGTTTTATCTGAGAGCCATTGTAATAAAGTGAAGAGGCACACACACTCATCACGTGATTTATTTCCCCTGATAGGCAGCACAGTAATGGTGGACCACGACGTAACGCACCATGTCTCTGGACTTTCGGTGCAGTCATTACAAGAGCATTAAAAGAGCTCTTGTGCTCGTGCTTGATTCAATCTGCGAATATAATCGCTCCATTCAATATTATCTCCATTTATTTGCTAGGTGGGTCTAAGTAACAATGTTTCCGTGGAATCGATATGAGTCGCCTGTAGTGCACTAGCTTCATACAATGGGGTGCAGTATGGAGGGTGCAGTATGGGTGTGTGTTTGTATATCTGTTTAAATGGATTTAGGACTAAGGGTGAGGATTAATAGCATTTTGTGCGCCTGCTCCGTGCTTGTACTTGTTCTGCAATTTGGTGACCAGCCATGTGAGTGTAGACCGGAGAGGGTTACACAATCTTAGTGCTGCGCTGGTGGTGAGCGTGTTTCGGACCAGGCCTCCCCAACGCGTAATATATATATTACTTAAAATGGTGGAACCATAACTACGCAGACCTCTTTTACTCATATTTTGCTCGTTTTTTTCACTTGTATTCTTCAGCCAGCAGAAATATCGGATTACACAAACATGTGATGGCAGTGATGCCAGTAAGCTCAGGTAAAGGCTAATGTCTGTTTACCACCAACATCCATCATCCACCACAGCTCGCACATATGCCTGTTGTAAAATAACCAACCAACTTTCGTTCTCTCGTACACAGACTTATTATGTTGCGGTATTTTTAGGTTCGCTGAACCTTGTCTGCACTGTTCCACCATTCCCCCATCCTCATCCATCAACACCTTGTTACCAGGGCCAATATGCGTGTGTACTTGTTTCCAGAGGGTCTGACAGTAACCTGACATATCATTTTTAATAGCAGAAGAGGTAGACCTGAGGATTTGCCTTGATTCACAAAGTAGAGACATTTTGATAGAACATTTACACTTATGACGACATCTTGTGTTGTACTACTTCTCTACTTCACTATCAGCAGTTCTTAAAAGAACTGCTGATAGTGAAGGCTGATAGTGAAAAACAGGCCCTGAGGTTCTCTAACATGAAGCTGAACCTTTTTCTTTCTTTGCCCTGAGGGCCACAGCCACATCCTGTGACAAACAGGTTGCCCTGGGCCTTATCTGGAGAGGTGATCCATCACATGTGTAAGGCTGACATACTCGAACACGCTCACAGCAGTGATATACTTGTCAACCCCTTACCTCACTTACCCGTTTTCTTATATTTATACTGTGTGCCAGTTTCCGGCCTATATTGTCTCATCGCCCTCAGCGCGACCCGGCTAAAGATGAATGTAATCTAAATGGGATATTTCTGCTGCTCTGTCAACACGACTGACTGGCCCTACACATTGTCTTGTTGACCTTGCAAAGGCCTGTGAGATGGAGAGAATGTGTCATCCAAAAGAGTTTAGTCATATTGAATTAAGTTGTGTTTCCTGGTTTCACTGCTGTTGATGTTATTCTGAGTCAGGCTGCACCAGGGGGGTGGAGACCAGGGCTTAGTTTTAATTAACTACCAGAGAGCTACTGTGTTGAGTGTCTTATAGACAGATGTCTGTTTACCAAACTGACACGGCATTGTCGTGTTTTCTCTTTTTCTCTCCTGTGAGATAAGGAGCCCTTTTTGCTCTCCCTTCCCTTCCATCACTCCCTCGCTTTTTCAACACCTCCTCCCCCTCCTTTGTTTTTGCTGCTGTCAGGAGCTGAGGTGGGCAGTTGTGATTAAGATGACTTCATAAATTGACCTCTGTTTGTTTAACTAAACACCACTGATGTTATTGTAGTTGATCCAACTCCTTTCCTCTGGGTATTTCTTAGCTCCAGGTGTCAAGAATGCGGGCAGCGCTCACCTTGGCTGGGTGTGTTCGCCTCAGTAAATGTTTGGCTTAGTCAGCCGTTGCTATCACTTCTGAGGCAGAGAGGCAGATTTTAACATGTTCTCGGAGTAGGAATGTAGCTCCAGGTTGCCCCTCTTCCCTTCTCTGGGCCTTTGACAGCCTGGTTATGAGGAGGTGATGAGCAAGGAGGGAGGAAGGAGGAGAGCACACGGGACAGGATATGAGGTGTGTTTTCATGGGCAGGTCCATAAAGTGAACAACTTGAGGCTTTTAATTTGTTTGTTGAGATTTAGAGAGGTTTTCATCTTTCATCTAATAATAAGTGATATGACATATTACACGTTCAGCTTTTGTGCTGAGTAAACAAACAATTTGCAGTAAAACTATTCAATTAGCAAGCTTAACTGTCCTAAGCTAGCCATTTCCCCCTGTTTCTAGTCATTGTGCTAAGCTAAGCTAATAGTTGGGTGGCTGCAGCTTCGTAAACCTCACTCACATGAGAGTGGTATCAATCTTCACTTCTAACTCTCTCCAAGGAAGTGAATATTTTCCATAATGTCAAACTATTCCTTTAATTTAAGTGTTACCTTCATGAAAATACCACTTTCTAGTTTTGAAGCTGTGTCTTCACTGTAGGTCGAACCTGATGCGTCAATCAGCACTGTTGAATTTCCACCACAAACACAGGTGACCCACGTGGCTCCGATGAGACCGTGAGACGACAATGAGTATGTTTATGAAGTATTTTTCTACGGTTTGCTGCAACAACCACGCTGACAGCCAAGATTACCCAAGCTTTCCTGAAGCATGTGTGATTACCGCTGGACTTTGTGCCTCAATTGGTCTTTCTTTCTTTTCTGGCTGTGCAAATTCACACTAACTGGCCTCTTTGTTTTTCATAACAGTCTGGCTTATTCTCTGGGTTGACCCCATTTCTTTCTTGTTTCTTCTAAAGGCGTTGGATACGTTGCTCGGTTTTTCCCAAAATAATTGCTGACCTTATAAATGAGTGTTTTGAGACACTGTGCCCTTTACAGCTGAAAAACATGAAAGGTGGCCATTGACTTCTGATTTAAAGGCTACGGGAGAAGACCAGCAAGTCATGTATGCAGAGAAAACACAAGTACTTGCTCATGTGCTTACCTTTTCTGTTGTATGGGAGCACAGACACACACATGTAGGTTAGCTTATGGATGGGGCTACACACTCACAGTGGGACTCTGTGGCCCCGATTCTCCACATATCAGTCTGTCCCACTGAATACTACTCCCTGTGGAATATCATGCTGTCTGAATTACTGAATGATAACCTGAACCAAGGACTGTAACTCCCACTCCACTGTAAACCACCGGCCTGAGGAGGCCATCTTTAGCTACAGCTCTTGCTGTTTGTCATCACTGTGGCAAGATAATTGATTCATTGCTGATAATACCCATCTGGTGGCAGAAAGAAGGGATAATTGTACCATTCTGTTTCAAACTAAGGCTGGAGGACGAAAACATATTTTGTGTAGAGCAATGTGGTCACTTTCAAATAGCTCTGTATGCCATAGCTCTTGAACTTAGACGTGGCTGATTTCAACGCAAAGCCAAACTTTCTGAGTATGATCAGGTTCATATGACACATCAAAGAGAACATATTTGTGTCTGGGGATGTTCTCATGATTGGATTCCAAGTATTTATGGGGGCATTTTGTCTACGCGTGTGTGTGTGTGTGTGTGTGTGTGTGTGTGTGTGTGTGTGTGTGTGTGTGTGTGTGTGTGTGTGTGTGTGTGTGTGTGTGTGTGTGTGTGTGTGTCTGGATACAGAAGGCTGTGGTGGAGTGGTACAGCCTGATACACAGTGTTACTGGGTTTATGAAAACCCACCGCATAACCGGCGAGTAATGTGTGAGCAGCCACGAAATATATTTCACAAAATCTATGAAATGTTTTCTTCACCATTTTACTCAAGTAGTTCCGTATGCCTCATCCTTCTGTCATGTTGTACCTCTGAGAACATAATAATCAAGTTGGACCAATGAAGGGTTGACTCATGAGAGACATTTTATTTTGAAGGCACAATGACCGTACTGTAAAGGTGTATCTTCAAGTACACACCCATTATCAGTATTAATACTGACTTATCTGTGTTTAAGGGGCAGCCCACAAGCTTTGACTAACAGCTGGACTCACGACTTCCCCCTGTTCACCATGCGCTGCCATCATCGTGTCAGCGTCCAGCCGACATTGCACATTCAGAAAGTTTGAATAAAAAGAACACATTTAACATGGCTTTATGCTTTTGTTTCCCACATAGTAGAGCAGGACATCTGTGACACACACACACACTGTAAACAAGATTGTCGGCGTCCCCCGCCCTCAAAGTGGAGCTAATAAATCTTGTGCTGACAGTAAATAGTGAGTCCCAGTGCAGATCATTGTAGAGGGAGTAATCCCTCTACTTCAAAGTGCTGTGGTGTGTTAATAGGTGCTGATGTAGGGAGTGTCTGGGGTGAGTTGACAAAAAGACCAGGTCCATCCCCAAGAAGCTAGTTTGTGTGTGTGCGTGCCCAGACTTGTCACAGGTCACGCTCTGACTGCTCCACTCTTTCCAATTCATAGGTCAGGTGAACTGGCTCACTCTTTATGTGTGTGTGTGTGTGTGTGTGTGTGTGTGTTTTTTTTGTTTTGTGTGTGTCTGTCTGTGTGTGTGTGGGGGGAACTGAATACATACTACTGTGTCTAAGGTGGAAGATGGAGGTAACATACTATACAACTCAAACCTGTTGGATTTTCTGTTTAAACTAGAGGGATTATCTCCGCAGTCATCTATCTTTTCTTGTTGCTGCTTTTGCAATATGTTGTATCGTCTAACAACATGAAAAAAGGTCGGATATAATCTAATAATCTGTCTCTGTCTTTCTGTCCAGGCTTCTTGCAGGAGCACCCAAAGAGAAAGCTGCATCTTTAATAAATGTTAATGAAACAGGTGCCGTCTACTCCTGTCCCATTACAACAGACGCCTCCGACTGCTCCAGAATGGACCTGGTCAGCTCAAGTAAGCATGACGCATGCCTCTCAGATGGGGTTCCTCATTTTGTCATTTCACAGGGGGAATGGAGGGTTATAACAGAGGATTTGAGTGAGCCTGAGTCAGACAGTGAGGGTGCAGCTGGTTAGCTTTCATGTAAAAACAAGAGGAAGACTACAGCCATGCTGGCTGCTCTGTGAGGCTGTACTTAGGCACAGCAGCGAGCTTGGTTTTAAAATGCTCACGAGCACGAAACAAAACATAGAGCTGAGGCTGATGGGAAACCAAAAACTCCTAGATTTCCCATAATTCACCCCACCAGCCTCTTTTTTTTAGACTTCTCCCCGTCTATTCAACACGACTTGTCAAAGCTTCCTTCAGAGCCACAGAGGACATTACACAGAGGTTTTCACAGGCTGATCATGAGTAAACTGACCTTTATGGGTACAATTGAGTTTCCCTTTAACACTTAGAGGTTACTGTAGGAGATTTCCCTGATTGCAAATAACTGTAAATAATCAACCGGTTTTAAACAATCTCAGAGTCTAATTACTCCTTGGCATCTCGCATTCACGATCATTTGCTGCACCTACACAATGAGCTCCAGGATATGAAACTCTGAAAGCGCATCTTTTCTTAATTGAAGGTTATTAACTGATAGACTTACCGCTCTCCTACCTGGAGGTGAATAGGCCCCCCGGAGGCAACAAGTAAGAACCATAATAAAAGAGTTGCTCACCACTTTTGATGTTGAGGTTGGAGTGACTGTTGCAGCACATTTTTGTGGATAATATTTGTCAGGGCATGAATAAAGCTCTCTTTGGGTTGGTTTTCCTTCGACTGTATTCACAATGCTTATGTTGAATGAGATTATTCTTCTATATAGTGAATAATATGAATATGGTTATCATAATATGATTTCTTTGGTTAAAATATGATACTGAACAGTAGAAACCTGTTTTTTAAAATCAAAGGCGAACCATTTTAATAATCTGAATGTGAAATGATATTTCAACACTTTTATTTCCACGTTCATAGTAACACTTTAAAAACCCTTTAATGTAATTCCCACCTCTGACCCATCCACAGCAAATCCATCCGAGATGGTGGAGGGCATGTGGCTGGGTGTGACGGTGGCCAGTCAGAGAGACCATCCAGCGGGACGCGTGCTGGTGAGATGACGTCCTGTTTTACTCTCTTAGTCAGTGTCGCAGGTGGAATATTATATAGGTGGTAACATTTATTGCAGCACTGGGAGGATGTGGGGTGAGATATAACCTTTTGTATTTCATTATTATGTGTCACAGATGACACACTGTGCTTGTTGCAATATGTACTGCAGCACAAAGCAACCGGATGATGCACTCAACACGCACACACAAGACAAAATGACACATGCCGGTATGAATTGCCTGGTAGAGTCATGGTAATATGTAATATATTATATTTCTCCAGAGAGATTTTTCAGAGGAACGCTTTTTTTTTCTTTGGTTGAAAAAATATGTATATTGGTAAATTAACCATTTTACCCTTTCTATGTGTTTAATTTTAAATTGTAAAATCTTGGACCTCACATCTAATACTTCGATTAATGCTGGAAACTGCAAGACACATTTTGTATTTATTTTCATAGATTGATTAGATAGTGTATGTTTGGTTTAGTTCTGTATTTCTATCCTATTATATAGCAGCATTGTGTCACATCATATATTGTTAAAACAACAACAACACATGGCTTACAAAAACAGACGGCCTCATCCTCTTACTGCATGTTAATTGTGTAATGCAAAAAGGGGCAATACTACTGTAATGATCGGGAATTTATTTTGGGTATTGTTTTAATTTAAGTTACTTTAAAGGATTTTTTGGCTCTTCGCCATCTTATATTTCTGAGCAAAGTAAGATATTCCTTTTTTTTTGTATAATTCTAGCTCAGATACAATCCTATGTCTTCATTAGAAGTGATTGCCAGATTTGACACATTGTAAGTTAGATCAATTACACAGTCCATGACGTCCCAGAATGCACTCTCTTCTCTGGTGTCCAGGCATGCGGGCATCGCTATGTGAAGATCACAGAGGAGCAGAGACGGATGATTGGAAAGTGCTATGTCAGGAGCAATGACCTGACCTTTGACCCCAACGATGACTGGCAGACTTACAGTTATGAGGTCTGCAACCCCAACTTCGACATGGAGCTTGAGGGCATGTGCAACATGGGCATCTCAGGCGGCATGACAGACACTGATGTCTACATTGGCGCTACAGGCAGCTACTTGTGGCAAGGTTGGCACTAAAGAGTTAACACCAAAAAGAGTGTGTTTTGTTACTTAACACTGAAATAATGGCCTGGTTTCACAGACAGAGATTAAACCCTGTGCAAGTCTGCTAAATTCTAGTGTTAGTCTAACTCTGGGATTATTCTCTGTCTGGGAAAGTTCTCCTTTGTGCATGAAGCAGACATAACCATGTTGTTTAATCCTGTTTTTTTATAAAGGAAATGTGCATGTAACGTGGAGAGATCCAGATCCAGCAAATGCCTGGGACTCTATAGGCAAAGACTTTGGACAGCTGAATAGACGATACAGATATATGGGTACATATACAGTACAAATCCTTTTGCATCATATAAATAGATAAATGAATGGACTTTCCAGTCAGATGACAGTGCATCTCAAATGCTATCTTCCGCAGGTTACTCAGTTCTTGAAGAGAGGAAGATGCTCAGCCATGACGAGTACACAGTGGTGACAGGGTCTCCAAGGGACGAGTCCAAGGGCTCTGTGATGTTAGGGAGAAAGACCGACAAGAACATCGAGCCGGTGCTCATCCTCCCTGGGGAACAAGTGGGTTCGTACTTTGGGAACAGCCTGGCCGTCACCGACCTCAACAATGACGAGTGAGTCTCTGCACACCACACTGAAAATGATTACTATCTTTAGCTTGTTGTTTCAAATATAGTCCATTAAGAAATTATCCATGCTGGGAATCAATTAGACTCTTTTTTAAATCCATTGGAGTCAAATCAGTCTCAATATTTATGAATACACACAGAAGGATTCACAATGCAGTTTGTGTTTTGTGTTTATATATATATATATACACGCACACACACACACACACACACGCACACACATGGACAACATTGTTGGTATCCTTCAGTTAAAGAAAGAAAAACCCACAATGGTCACTGAAATAACTAGAAAATGAAAATGAAATTCAGAAATTGCTTTTATATTGTGGTTCAACAGAATCATTAAAAAATGATGGTACCCCTAGAAAAGATTGAAAATAATGTAACCATAAGCGATGTCCTCTAATTAGCATCACAGGTGTCTTCAAACTTGTACTCAGTCAGTCTGCCTCTTTAAAGGGTGAAAAGTAGTCACTGTGCTGTTTGGTGTCACATTGTGTACCACATGGACATGGACCACAGAAATCTAAGGAGAGACTTGTCTTTGCAGATTAGAAGGAACATTATAGACAAGCATGTCAAAGGTGAAGGCTATGAGACCATCTCCAAGCAGCTTGATGTCTCTGTGGCTACAGTCACACATATTATTCAGAAGTTTAAGGTCCACGGGACTGTAGCCAACCTCCCTGGACGTGGCTGCAAGAGGAGAATTGATGTCAAATTGAAGAGACGGATAACACGAATGGTAACCAAAGAGCCCACAACAGCTTCCAAACATGGAGGAGGCTTGGTTATGTTCTGGGGCTGCTCTGCTGCATCTGGCACAGGGGAGGGGGTCTTGAATCTGTGCAGGGTACAATTAAATCTCAGGACTATCAAGGCATTCTGGAGCGAAATGTGATGCCCAGTGTCAGAAAGCTTGGTCTCAGTCGCAGCTCATGGGTCCTCCAACAAGATAATGACCCAAAACACGCAGCTAAAAACAACCAAGAATGGCTAAGAGCAAAACATTGGACTATTCTGAAGTGGCCTTCTATGAACTAAATCCTATTGAACATCTGTGGACGGAGCTGAAACATGCAGTCAGGAGATGGCACCCTTCAAACTTGAGACAGCTGGAGCAGTTTGCTGACGAGGAATGGGCAAAAACACATGTTGACAATTGAGAGTTACAGAAATTGCTTGATTGCAGTGATTGCCTCAAAGGTTGTGCAACAAAATATTAAGTTAGGGTTACTATCAATTTTGTACAGGCCATTTTCATTATTATTGTTATTATTATTTTTAATGATTCGGTTGAACCACAATTCAAAAGCAATGTCTGATTTTCATTAGCTAATTTTTATTACTTTTTTTGTCAGTTTCAAGTGATTGTCTATGTAACAACATCCAAATATATTTTTGATGAAAATTGTAAATATGTTTTAATACATATATTTGTGGATTTCTATCATTCTATCATTTATTCAAAACAAGAAATATCAGAAATACATTTGTGATATTTGTTTTTTTATTTGCGGGTTTTTTCAACATTGATATAAAATGGAGAGATTTATAGATAAATCACAACATACATTGTAAACCCTTGTGTGTGCATTGATATTGAGACTGATCTGAGTTCGGAGAAGAAGAAAAGCAGAGGTGTTGTGTAACTCTAAATTGTCCTTTAGAGCCCTTATGCTTGAATGCTGTGTAGTTTTGATCTGCCTTGTTATGCGGAGAATGCGTGACACTCGTGTTTCTATGACAGAAGAAAACCTGTCCTTTCAGCAGCTGAAAAAAAGTGTTTATCGTTTATCATGACACAATGGTGAAATCATGTGTCTCCCTGAATGCACACGTTAAACCTTGTTTGGTCTGTAAGATTTTTAAGGAATACAAAGATTTGAGATCCAAGGACTATACTATTTAAGGTTGTCGTCTTCTGGTTTGTATGTGTATGTGCGCAGTATGTATGCATATTAACGAATCTTTTTGGACATTTCCTTTGCTTATCACAGCTGGAATGACTTGATCGTGGGCGCCCCATTTTACTTTGATCGTATGAAGGATCAGGGAGGAGCGGTGTATATCTTCATGAATGAGAATGGATCGTTCCAAAAGACCGCCAGCATGGTGCTCAAGGGCCCCTCAGCCTCTGCTTTCGGCTTTGCAGTGGCTCCCATCGGCGATGTCAACCAAGATGGATTCCAAGGTATGACTCTGAACGCAACATTTCTTTTATACTGACAAGACCAGCAGTGAATCGGTCATGGAAAAGTTGAAAAAAGACTAGGTAATTGCGCCCAAGTTCATTGATTAAGAACAACTACAAAAACATATTTTGTGATATGGCAATGCAGATATTTCTAGTTAACTTAATTTGATAACTTGTGTCTATTATTTGGTTTACCTCTGTGGATACTACTGTGTATTAAAAGGTGACAGACTTACTGTAAAGAGGAAGCATTCAGTCGCGCATTGAGACTTTGTGTGATTGTTAATTATGACAGCAGCAAAAGCTAATGTAGCCTACCATGTTGATGACTTAAAACATTAATCAGTACTATGCTACCACCTAGAGGGCAATATACTTATATTCCATCCACAGACCTCCCTTAGCTTCTTCTCAGCAGACTGCCCTTTGTGTCTTTTGAACGTTTTACTCCATTGTTTATGTCTTCAGACTTTGCAGTGGGAGCTCCATTCCACAACACAGGAAAGGTTTACATATGGATGGGAAGTAAAAAGGGAATCTCAAAGAAGCCCAGTCAGGTAATATCGGATTTAATGCCACGGATGCACTTCGACATGCTCTGAAAGGGACAGATTTATTGTGTTGACCTGGTATTTGTTATTGTCGCCCTGTGTAGATAATTGAGGGTAAGTCAGTGGGAAATGGAAAGTTCCACACATTCGGCTACTCCATCAATGGAGGGGTGGACATGGATGAAAACGGTTATCCCGACATCTTAGTCGGCTCTCTGGACGACCGCATGGCTCTGCTCAGGTACAAATAAGAGAGAGGCTAAGCATTATATGTACTTCTTTTTTTTCTGATTGTAAATGTTAAATGTGATTACACAATGATATCAATTGGGCACAATTATATCCTTCTTCCTCTTGTTGTCAGGGCTCGACCAGTCCTTCACTTAACTAGGAACTTCACTGTCAAGCCAAAGATTGTGGACCCTAATCAGTGTCCTGGAAGTACCCCATGGTGAGATGTCTTCTCAGAACAGCTCATTCTGAAACTGGCTAATTGGATTTAGTTTGAAGATACATTCATTTTTTCTTTGTGTTTTACAGCATCACAGTGACTCTGTGTATGTCTTTCACTCTAAGCAATGGAAACAAAAACTTGAAAAATATCAGTAAGCGGTCTTCCTTTACTTAAAACAAATCATGTAAATCAAATTTTGAATCTACATGTACAAACTGTTGAGGGCTTGCTGTAGTGGTCTATAACGCACTGTGTGTTTCTACTTTGTAAAGCCGTGAAGTACACGGTGGAGGCCGACATGGAGAGGAGAAGAAGCCCTCGTGTTCGTTTCCAGAAAGATAACGACGACACATATACCGGCTCCCTGAGCCTGCTGTCTTCCAAATCCACGTGTCATAAACTGAAACTGATCGTAGTGGTAAATCCTCAATACAAATGCATCAGTGTGTGTGTGTGTGTGTGTGTGTGTGTGTGTGTGTGTGTGTGAGTGTGCTAATTGATTTGTGTGGTCATGCATTTTAAGATGTGTGTGTTATTTACAGCTATGTACAGGGTGCTGTTGCCCAATAACCACGTGTTTATTAATATAAGACTCTTGGATGATTCTCCAGGCGCCTGTGAGAGACAAACTGGAACCGGTGGTCTTTTCCCTCAACATGTCGTTACATAAACAGAACTTAAAACCCAGACGATTCCTGCAGAACCTTGACTCCTTCCCAATTCTTAGTCAAGAGCAGCAACTCACTCAAAGAGCTGAGGTATGATGTGGTGCATACACTACATTCACAAGTCACATTGAATATAATTATAAGCACATGTGAAACTCCCCAGGTACGGTATGATGCAATATCATGTGTTCCATTCCCCGCAGATCAACTTTCAGAAGGAGTGTGGCTTGGACAACAAATGTAGCAGTAACCTGCAGCTGAAAGCCCACTTTGTTGACAAAGACGATAAGCCTTACCCCAGGTGAAATGAAATTCTGAATTATTAAGCCCTCTTTGACTGATACTGTTTTTTAAAGCTTTCACAGGAACTCTTTTATGGGGTTTTCTGTGATGGAAGTCGCAAATAGCTTTTGGGGGACATTCTGTTTTCAAGAGTTAGATGAGAAGATTGATACCAATCAATATATAGTATCCATACTAATATCAAGCAAGCACCAGCAGCTGGTTAGCCATAAACAACTGGAAATAAGAATGTAAGACGTTTATATATGGTTTGTTTATTTGATGCCATTACCTTTGGGCAGAGCACCGCCAGCTGGTTCCAGTCATAATGCTCAGCTAAGCTTCTGTCTTCAGGCTGTAGTCTCATATCTAGTGCACAGACATAAGGAGTGCTATTCCCAAGATGTTTCCTTTCAATGTCTAGACATGGTGTTGTTATTTAAATTTGCCCTTTGAAATGTGTAACAATCACAAATGCTTCTCTCAAAACGTAGGCACTGTCACTGCCAATTAGCTGTCCCCACCACTTGCTTACACATGCACATGCAAGCTATACCTGGAAGTAAATGGGGTCGTCAATGTATTAATTTGTCCAAATTATTGTTAAAGAATGTAGTGACGAAGTAATACACGTGGTACATGTATCCCTGTGTCCAGGCATGGGAATTTCCAGATACTTCAGTTCAGCAGCAGTATAAAGATAATACGGCTGATGGTGAACGTCACCAACTTTCCTGCTCAGGGAAAACTTGGTGAAGACGCCCACCAGGCCATGCTCAACGTCACCATCCCCGATGCACTGAGATACTCTGGCGTCAGGTCAGCGGTACGTCCACTGGAGGGCAGCAGATGACAAATGTCCATTTATTACTCATTTCCTCATGCTATGTGTTATATAACACTGTTATATCTTTATTTATGTTCGCCATCAACATATCACTATTTTGTTGACTTTCTCGATATGCTGATTTTCTGTTCAGGACCATGATGTACAATGCCGTCTGGATGGCACAGTGATTTGTGAGCTGGGAAATCCTCTGAAAGGCAATGAAAATGTATGTTAATATTTATTTTCTCTCATACACGTTGACTCCTTTCCTCCCCTGAGGCCTCTCATTCTCGCATTTCCATTATAAGGTGTCGCTTGCCCTCATGTTTGAGACCGCAGGGATCAATTTGTACACACAAGAGATTGAGTCCCAGCTGCTTCTGTCCACGTAAGTGTTTAACATTGATGCTCCATTTTGTTCCATTTATATTAAAGGCTTGGATCCCAGTTTTGATTCCATAGTTCAGCATTTTGCAGAAATTTTTATTCAGTGTCAAATGTAACGGTGCCTTTTGCTCTCGTGGCTCTAACATACAGTAAATATTACACTAATAATAAATAATAAGGGTTGTTTCTCCAGTCTTAGTGAGCAGAGTGACCTGAAGCCTGTGCCTGTGGCCCTGCTGATTAAAAACACCATCCTCCCTTCCTTCTCCATGTGAGTCCCATTCCCTAAAGACCACAGACATGCCATGGGCACTGAAGTAGTTAATGTCACAGCACTACATTTGTACTTGCACGATGTACAATCATTTCTAACTCTCACCTGGTCCAGAGCCAACGCGCTGGTAAAAACAGAATTCAGTGGGACTGTGACGGGCGAGTCCTCCTTGGTAAACACCAGTGACGTGGGCAGTCTGGTGGAGTTCACCTTCAATGTGAGTCACCATCACCACTCAGACTATATTAGACCTCCAGGATTGTATACTGCATCTATAATATGTGTACTACCCACATTTCCCTCTTCTCCACCCAGTCTTTGAAACCAAAACTTTAATTCTTCAGTTTAAGTTTAATATTGTTGTGTGAGCCATGGTTTGTGGTGTGAGCATGACCAGCGATGGCTACTATTTAAAGGTCACAAAGTGAAGCCCTGATTCTTGTTCCACACCATATTGTTACTTCTCACCATCAGTTTGATTTTCTTTTGTTTTACTGACGTTTCCTTTTTTTTTTGTGCTGCTGAATTTTCCCCCACTAGGTGAACATGAGGGGACAGCCTCTGGGAGACATGGGGACCCTGGCTGTGGAGTTTGAGTGGCCCTTTGAGGTAGTCAACGGCAAGTGGCTGCTGTACCTGACGAAGATTTCTGTGAAAGGGGAATCAGAGGTGGAATGTAACCCTCCCGGAGAAGTTGTCAACCTACTTAACCTAACTGTAAGGCTCTTTTTTATGCCTGTGCCCTGGCGACAGCCGTGGAAAAAGGCATTGTGTTGTCGAGTTGTCCGTCTGTATGCATGTACGTGATATGTCAATACACAATATTATCCTGATAATCATCAAAAATGGCACTAAAATATACTGGGATCACTTATTTGTAGTGAAAAACAAACTATCAAACAATCTTAAATAAGCTACTCCTATAATCATTAGGTGCCCCTGCATAATGAAAACAAATAGCAACATTGTGTGAAACTTTCCTTCTTAATAATTCCGTTATTCATTTTTTTTTAAAATCAGGCTCTGTTTTTTTATCTACAGCTGTTTTCAGTCACTCGTGTTAGGGTTTTCACGATTTTCCTTATAATGGAAATTCACCATGATCAACTTATTGTGAGTTGTTTATTTTATCCACGTTTAAAATCTGATATCATCCCATACCTATTTGGCACAAACACCCTTATATGCTAATTCTGATCAGTCTCCCACAAATGTCTGATTGGCTAAAATGATGAAGTGATGACATTCTGGAAGGACATGGATGCATAGTGCAATTTGACTGGTCAAGAATTTGACAACATCTAATCTTACTTTAGACTTTGGCTTCGAGCCACAATATGCCCCTTTTCCTCAAGAACCAATTAATATGTAATGTGTCGCCCTCTTTCCCTAACTTGGTCAAGTTGATCTTGTCTAATCTTTAAAATAGCTACTGAAGATGCAGATTGTGAACATAAAAACTAGTGAAAATTAGTGATTCAGTTAGTCACATGAAAACATCCATATTTACTTTTTGATACATGCTTTTCTCATCTAATCTTTCCCATCTGTGTACACTGTCAGCTATTCTGCTTTTCCCAAGACATACATACGCACAACCCTAAATGTCCCATTTCTGAAATGCCACAAACACAGTTGCATATAAAAGGAGAGGAACTGGCTTTAACGAGATGCCTCGAACCAATAGCAAGAATGTGAGAACATGTGTCTACAGACGTGCTAGCATCTCACAGCGGCACTTTGAGCGAAATGCTAACGCCAGCATGCTAACATGCTCCCAAAGATAATACTGACGCACTGATGTTTAACAGGTTTACTGTTCACACTGCTCACCGTCTCAGTTTAGCATTTATACATGACAACCTTTGCTTCTCAACACAAAGTACAGCGATATTGGGAATGTCATCCTGACGTTGCTATGCTGCTCGCATGGCGACCGGCTGTGTTACAATTACTCAGTTAAATTGAGGTTGTTTGCTGCCGTTGTGCTTTTCACAGGCATGTTGCGTGGACTGTAATCCTGATGTGAGTGAACTGAAGCAGCCTGAGCTGTATTAGTAAATGTCAGTGGGAGAAAAAGGGGTGTGAAAATGTTCTCAAAGGCAAACCACAGATGTTCAGAAATACATTTTGGAAAATTTACATGTCGCCACATCCAGACCTCACAGAGCCTCAAATAGAAAGTTATAACGCGTGCAGCATATAAATAGACAGTCAAAATGACAGTGCTATTCTAAGAAGAATTTGGTAATGTCTTTATCAAAACCAGTAATTACAACGAACCCTCTGATGTCATGTCTCTGTCTCATCTGCTTCCTTATTTCATTTTCCCTTCCCTCGCTTGTCTTCCAGTTGTCAGAGAGCGGACGAAAGCGCACCAAACGGCAGCTCGTGGTGGACGATATTGATCCAACAAAGCCACCGATTATTGAGCCTCAGGCAGCCATCAAATTGCTCAGTCTTCGCAAAGAGTCATACCTGTTGGTAAGAAATGGATCTGGCTTGTTAAGTGCTCTCATGAACAAGCTTTCGTTCGTTATTTGAAGAAATATATATATTATATTTGATCAAAAGCCATGTCTATCTGCATCGTATTGCTGGTGGGACTTGAAGAAAAGTCAGGGGATCACCAAAATCAGTAGAATTCCTTCTCTGGGAATGATTTATATCTTAACAAAATGTCACGGCAGTCGTCCTGATTGTTGCTGAGATGTTTCAGTCTGGGAGACCACTAGTGTGGCTAGAAACCGTTAGCAACGACCTACTTTCACTCAACATGGTAAGGAATGTTATCACTGTGTGCAGATGTGAATCTCGGCCTGTACTGGCTGGGCTGTCGTCCAACACCTTAAACCCCTATAATAGTATCATTTACTGAAAACAAAAGGGCTGCCAGACATTAAATAGAATTCTCTAAACTGTCAAAATCCTTTTGATAATGTGTACATCTTGAAAAAACAAAATCTGCGTTTGTGTAATATTTCTTTGTCATCATGTGTTGAAGGAATGCTCAAAAGGTACAGCGCGATGCGTGACCTTTACCTGTCCGCTGCTCAACATGACGGATTCAGCCCAGATTCATGTCCGGTCCCGTTTGTGGAACAGTACGATGCTAGAGGTCAGCTCTCCAGTTTTACAGACACACACACACACACACATTATTAATAATTTAATAAAATTGTCCATGGCGTCCTTTGGCTTCTTTTTGAAAGTGTTTTCTTTCTGTGTGTGTGTGTGTGTGTGTGTGTGTGTGTGTGTGTGTGTGTGTGTGTATTCCTGCAGGACTATTCCAACGCTCTGAGAATCAGGGTCAGAGGTCAAGCCACTCTGAAGCTCATTACAGACAAACCAACCATCAGGATGGACAGTCAGACCACCACGGTGTGTAATCATGATGATGATGATGTTGATTGTGACGATGATCGTGACGACGATGATGATGATTTCACGTGACTCTCTCCACCTTTCTTGTAGTTCACAGTAGAAATCGAACCACTGGAAAGTGATGAGGCACCCTATGAGCTCCCGCTGTGGATCATCATCTCTGCAGCTGTAGCGGGAATTCTCCTACTGGGAATAATCATTCTTATACTATGGAAGGTGAGACTACCAATCACTCCTGCACTGATTACCATCCTGAACATGCTGTATTTCTGCAGACACAGAAGAGTCCCGAATCTCTCTACGTGTACTATTATATTCTTCTCACACCAACAGTCCTTTTCTGGATTATATGAGAGCTGATTTATCACCTCCATATTGAGCCTTTAGTCTAACCTTTGACATGCACCCTCCGCCTCCATCCCCAGTGTGGCTTCTTCCAGAGGGCCAGCAGGAGAGAGATGTATGAAGCCAAAGCCCAGAAGGCTGAGATGAAGATCCAGCCCTCTGAGACAGAGAAGCTTACTGAGGACTACTGAGGCCCCCATGGGTCCCCAAACAGAACACACCAGTGGGGCTTTTGGGTAACGACGCCCATACAAATGGATTTTCTATGGATACTATCACTTAAGCTTGGGGTGTGATTCAACTTTCTTATGACTTAACTTTCTCTTTTATGGCCGCTCCTTGTGTCTTCCTAACATCGCTTCTGTTTCCCTTTCAGGCTAATAGTGTGCGCTGCTGATCATTTTATATCATCTTTGTCTTTACTGCTTTAATCTCCCTCTCCTTCTTACACAGCGTGGGTCTATCTTTACTTTACTTGATCCTCCTTAGACTATGAATCCTAAACCTCATTCTCAATTTGCCATTAATCCCCGCTCTCCTGCTATTTAAGTGTATCCTCTTTAATGTCACCTCCCCCTCTCTCTCTCTCTCTCTCTCTCTCTCTTTCCCCACTAGCTTGGATTCTTCAAGCGAGCTATCTACTACCGAATAATGCCAAAGCACCAGGGGGTGAAAATTCGCAAGGCTGAGCGGTATCAGTTCAATCTTGGATTTCAGTTTGAGGAGCCGCAGAAAAAGTATTGGATCACCAACTGGACAGAAATGCAGCATTACTACTACTGAGGCCTTAACTTTGGGCCCCGAACCACTCACCGTCACACTGGTTTGTCGCGGGTCAAACAAAGAACATTCGGCTCGGTCGAGCCACGTGCGTGGACAAATTGTGGACAGCGCAGTCCATTTGTGTATGTTGTTAATTCAATTTCACTTCATTCTTTTTCAGTGCAATATCCTGAACAGTTTGCTCAGAGATAGTAATTTGGCAAGTGTTTTTGATGAATGCAGTGTTGGAATCGCTGCATTCCAGACAAATCGTTTCATTATTGTCTTATTTGTATTTCCGTTTTATTCTTCCTAAAATCCTCCACGCTAAGTTGCTGGTCAATCATCATTTTTTTGATTTCCACCATGTCTGTTTCCTCAGAGGACTGATCTTCTCTGTGATTGTCTATGTTTTTCCTGCTCAGTCCCCAAGGTATCACATCAATAACTTTCGGAGTGCACTTAGAATATGCTGACCAGCAGATTCCTCTGTTATGAGCGTCTTCATGTGAATGTCCATGCCGGTGTTTGGCAAGCATTACATAGACTAACAACTCAAATACAGTTATGGTTTTGGCACTGATCTCCAAAAAGTTCAATAAGTGCCTTAAAAAAATATTTCCCTAAAAAACAGAGCGGTACGGAGAAAATAAATGGTAGTAATTGGTGAATAATATATAACCCGGCTTGACATGAAAAGAGTCATCCAAGCACCCCTACAACAAGTTGAAACGCAATAGCTTGTCTGTATGTAGAATTAGCAAACGTGTTGATGAGAAGATGGGAGAACAATTAGATTATTATTTATTACATTGTCTTGTGTTATTACAGTAAAGAATTTATCTTTAAATAATATTACATCACAATAGGGAGTCGTGACACTGGAGTAAATAATACATGATGTTGTATATGTCTGGAGACTGTAAGCTCTAGCATAGATGGTTATGTTATAAATTGTACAGAGAGACAGGTTAACAATAAATTGACTGTTTGAATGAATGCTTAGGTCATTGACCTTTCTTGTTTCACTGTGCCTAGGCTTCGTATTTTTGTATGAAACAGTAACCTGCACTCGGATTGTTTCCAAGCCTGTGTGGTCCCCATTGAGGTCGAGCTGCAGCACTGAAAGTAAGCAGACTGTCACGTGTTACCACTCTGATGGGATGACGTGTTACCACTCTGATGGGATGACGTGTTACCACTCTGATGGGATGACGTGTTACCACTCTGATGGGATGACGTGTTACCACTCTGATGGGATGACGTGTTACCACTCTGATGGGATGACGCTCCGTGTTACTTGAGAGCCCACAGGTGGTGATTGTGGCTGTTACAGAGGCTCCATGGACTCTGTAAGTGAAGAGGGAACGGCTGAAACCGATGCACAATCTGTCGTGGTGTTTTTTTTTACTGTGCAGTTTTCATTGTAATTAAATTGTTTTTAACAATAAATGAAATATGTAATAAAATTTTAAAAATCATAGTATATCCTATATAATGTCATCAGGATGTTGTCATATACATTGTCAAAAAAGTCTTAGAAAACATCATAGTGTTGTATATCGTGAAAAGAAGTCATAAAAAAGGTGATGTGATAGTGTGCCTAAACAATGCATACATAGAAAGTGTCTCGAAAGATTCTATATTACTTCATAACTCATAAACAAAAGTGTTGTAACAATGGAATAGTATAGTATACAGTGCCATAAAAATGGTGGCATAGTATAGTTTGAAAAAAGTAAAAAATAGTCATTTAAAAAGTAATTGTATTCTATGTCCATGAAAATTTAATTAAAAAAGTTAAATAGTAATGGTATTGTATGTAAAGAAAAGTCATAGTATAGTATGTAAAACACCATACATGATACCATACATGCTGTAAAAAATGTCATAGTACAAAGGTCATATCAAATGTGACATAAATATCATAAAATTGTCATAGTATAGCATAAAAAATGTAAAATGTTATAGATATTTTATAGAAAATTATCAAGGTCCTAATGGTCATAGAAATGCATTCATGTAGTCCTGAAGTTAACTATAATAATCAATGTCAGGAATAATGGAGCAATGTTTAGCATCTCAAGAAGGAGATGGTTTTTTTCCAGCAACGCAATCATACAATAATTAAGACATTTATAAAAAGTGTTTCTGAACAGATACGACAACTCTTCATAACCAGTCTGTGATCCTTGAGGTTGATTCTGTGACAAAAGGCTGGAACCAATGCACACATTCAGTTCTCTGTTGTTGTCATCATCATTGTGTGTTTTCCATGATATCTTATTTGAACACATAGGCAGAATCAATATTGAATGTTTTTATTGTAGAAATGTATATTGAACAACAAAATCCAAAAATTAAAAAAAATGCCATAAATGACTTTAAAAACATTAATTTTAAAACATTAAATTCTCTAAACATTTTATATTTCAAATAAATTACAAAACGGTGTTCTTTTGCATAGGCAAAAATATGATTTGACTCCAAGTGTATACAATAAATATACAAAACTAGATAAGGAGGCAGACCAAAAAGAAAAGCAAATTTGATCAGATGTACAATACAGCACAGAAACACTGATGTTCATGATGAGGTTGGTATAGGTGCTAGCTACCGTTAGCCCTCATTGGTGACTAGTCTTTTTGCTTGAGCTCCATCGTGGATAAGGACCGTTCAGGCTTTTTTGACCTCCTGTACTTATAGGCCAATAGGATGGTGGCCGCCAAGAAGACCACACCAAGGACCAACAGCACCCACTGGCCAGCGATGGCAGCTGCGCCGTTCACACTTATGCCCAGGAAGTCGACTTCACTCGCCTTAGCTGCACCTGCTGGACAGAAGTAAGAAGTACGTTTTGACTGTTTTTCACTCGCTCACAAACTCACTCATTCACATTTGACATATTTAACAAGCTGCAGTTCCCCACAAGGAGGTACTATTCAGTCATGTTCAGACCAGTCATACATAACGCCTACATGGGGCATCTAATGGGAAGAGCAAGAGCAGTTCCAGGTTAAATGCAAGAATCCTGTAGTAGAATTCAATAGCTTTTAAAATATTTTTAAAGATATCCTACCCAAAAATATCATGGCTGCCATGATGATGTCATTAAAAAGTCAAAGTATGTTAGATCATTATAAAATGTCATAGCGATAAAGATATACTACAATGTCATAGTCCACTATAGTACTATATAAAACCTTAAAAACAGCAGCTAAATAAAAGAAATGCTGCACATACATAATGCTGTAATACGGTTTGCAAAACTAGAAATATTACAAAGATATTACTCTTCCTATATGGCGCATGTTAACATGTTTATATCCTTAAACAGTTGTTGTTCTGTGTTGTTACAAATAACGTTCACAAAGTCTCCAACATAGCCTGTATCAATGCCACACACTAGTAATCCAACAGTGAAATGGGATATAAGGAAACAAAGTCACTGTATTTTTGACTTACTATATATTCTTTTCACACTCATTCATTGTTCATTTTTTAATCTAAATAATTTATTTCTCTCTTGATCTGTGTAACAGCTGTGATCCTCTGTTGCTGAGAATCTAATCAATCTAATATGTACACATCCTTTCAGTAGGATCACATCTGTAAGACAAGAGGAGCAGGAGATTGATTTCACCGTAAGCCGCAGCAGAAGAAAAAAAACAAATGAATGCCTCTGTGTAGAAACATTGTGCTTTTTTTCTGGGATGGAGTTCATAAAACATTTGGCTTGGTGATTGGAACAAATACGGCTGCATGCGTGTGCTTTTATTCATGTTTCTGTGGAAGCCTCAAAGTATGTTGACGCAAGAATGTGTTGGGCGTACTTGAAGGTTTCCAGTCATAGTCAGGCCACCCTCGAACATCATTGTTCTTGTTGTTTTCTTTCTCCAGCCATTGAATGAGAGGTTGGAAATAATCCATGAGAGGCTGGGCTTTCATTTTGGGCTGGCCGGTGATCATGGTCATAGCCTCGGGCCAGGGCTTACTGAAGCCAAGCTTCATCACATCACTGCAAACGACAACACAGAAAGGGTCAGAGAGGAGGTCTCAGCTGAAGAGGATCAGTAGCAAGGGTGTGTTCCAGAGATAATTACAGACATGGTGCAAAGCATAATTCCACCAGCTGCCTGCACTGACAATTACAAAAAATACATTACTTACATTTTGTGTCATTTAAAAAAAAATGTTCCGATGAAAAGAGCTAAGATTTTACTGCATTTATAATCACAGGGAGTTTTTTCATGTGTCAAATGCCCCATGGGATATGATACATAAAGGATATTTGTTGATGGACGTGGTCAGTGGGTACTAACCCGAGACGCTTCCCAGCTTCTTGAGACTTGTAGATATCGCAGGTATGTAGAGGCCCAGTATGCTTGGCGGCATCACACAGAGCCTTGTGGAACTGAAACTGGATGATGAAGCTAACGAAGTACCTGATTGAAGATAATTAAATATGTACTGTCATGACTTTGCTTTAATACCAGGAGGAAACAGAAAAACACAAAACAATCTGTCTCTGTCGCCCTTATCTGTTGATCTTTTTAGCCATGTGAGTTGCTGTGTTTATCTTATCTTTCCAGAGTTCATTGGTTCATTGTTGAAGCTGTTATCAATCTATTGTGCCCAATTATCACGTTGTTTGTTCTGCCAAACAAGGAAACTTTACCTCACGTATGGCACATTAGCAGGGATGTGGAACTTTGCACCTGCGTCGAAGTCCTCCTCAGTACGGGTTACAGGAGGACACAGTCCCTGGTACTTCATTCTGCAATGCAATAAAGTTTAATCTAGTTTTTATTGAAGTATAATATTTACAAATGTATTGATTTATAACACAAACAATTCTAACTGATTAACTTTCCTTTATTCATATCATTTATTTAATATTTTTCTAGTTGATAAACATTGCACTTTGTAATTATAAAAACACTGGGAAACTTTACCTGAGGTTCCACCATTCTTTATTGTACTCAGTCGATGGGATGCGCCCGTCAAATACCTTCCATCTCCACTGATCCATCAGGTAACCAAAAGGTAGGAAGGCGATCTTGTCGAGCGCCATGCTCATCAGGAAGTTGATATCACTCTCTAGAGGAGGAGACAGAAACACCAAAATCGTGAGCTGTGTTATACCATCCCATGTTTTTACAGAACCATACAAAACTTATGGTCACTCACCATAGTTGTTCTCAACTTTGTCCAGGAGGCCGATGCTCTGCAGATGTTTGGGCGTGGACACTGACAGAGCTAACACATCGCCAATGGCCTCATGGAAGCCGGGGTTGGCTCCATCACGGAAGGACACGGGCCGGTCTTTGTACTGCAGGAAGTACTGGACGTGGCCCATCTCATGATGCGCCGTGATCAGGTCATCCATAGTCACAACAGTGCACTGTTTGATCCTGGTGACACAAACAAGGCCATCAATTTCACATCTTATTGGTTTCCCATGCACTTAATGGCTGAAAATGAAGTGTATTTATGTATCGGGGTCAGTGCACAGCTTCTTAGCTGTAACAGCTGTAGCTAGGTTTAACCTGAAGTCTTTACGGTTATAGAAGTCCCACGCAGAGGCGTGGCACACCACCTGGCGTCCGTCAGACGGCTTCTCCAGCATGGATTTGTCCCAGAACTCTTGTGGCATTGGCAGCAGACCCAGAGAGGTGAAAAACTTGTCTGATTCCTGGAACATTCTGCTGGCGTTCCAGCCCTATACAGGAAAAGAAGAGTGAATGTAATGTGAGTAAATATAAACAGTTTTATAGGCCATGAGGTCATTGTGAAGTGCAGTGTAAACATATAGCGGTTCTAAAAGGATCGGAGGGACCCTGGAAATAATGTAGACAGTATATCCATGTATAATGTACACATTATGTCAGTTATGGATGCCTGCTGCTGTTATTTAGCACAATTAAATGTCTCTGTATTTATCCTCATTCTGCTTGAACCTCCACTTTGGAGTCTCATTTCACTGAAACAAACTGATTCTTCACCTCTGAAGTGGTGGAAGAGTGCATGTGTGTGATTTAGCAAATCCCAGTTGACAGATTAAGTAGACTTATTGTACTGGACTGGCTTTCCTTTACACTGTGTGTGTGTGTGTGTGTGTGTGTGCGTGCGTGCGTGCGTGCGTGCGCGTGTGTGTGTGTTCTTTAGGTGTGTCCTTGTGTATTCATGTGTAGCTGCAATCGTTATGCAACAGCTGGCTCGTGTGTTTGGTTACCTGTGAAACCATAGCAGGAGTGGCGTCAACCTGCGTGGCATCCGGGTACGGCATGGCCAAATCCATTATGCCAGACCACGTCTGTGCCCACATGTTGCCTGAAAGGACAGCAGACAGCATTTTTTAAATATATTTTTCCAAGTTATGGGGCAAGTCATCCTCTGCTCTGCCGGTATTAAACCAAGTGGGATTTGTGGCGGTGAGCCAGTCCAACCGCTAACTGCAAGGAACTGTCGCACACAATCTCACGCTTCGCGCCTCTGAAAGCAAATTAAATCGCGCCTAAATCCAAATGCATCTACAGCCAACGAGAATATCAATGGGGTGCGCTTCCACACAAAAGGAGCATTTAGACTAGATAGTAATCCTTTAAATTCCAAAGTAAAATACTGACTGAAGTGTGGTTTTGACCTGTGACCTTAGCCTCAACCTCAGAAAGCCTGATCTAATCAATGGAAAGTTTCTGAAGTCTGTTTAGCCCCAAATATTGTACTTGACACAGTGTAGCTTTATGGAAACCAGTCCCAAAACTATTGACACCTACCCAGCAAATGAGCAGGAATAGGTCCCTTCAGGTTGATGTGCTCAGAACCATACTTTTTGTACAGAGCCCTGCGGACATATGCATGCACATTCTGATAGAGTGGTTCCAGCTCCTTCCACAGAGCCTCCAGGTCTTCCTCGAAGGTAGGGGTTTCATACAGGGAGCGCCAGAAAGCCCCATTGTCGGAGTGACCTACAGACAGCACCCGGGATACAAATAGGACAAACATTACATTAGTTCTATGCAAACCTTTGAAGCTGCTCCTCAGGAGAAAAATATCCTAAATGGTGAGTTAAATATTAAAAGGGCAACTTTTTGTTGTTTATGTTTTGCCAGTGGGCAGGAAATAACTAACCAAGTCAAACAGTAAACATTAGAGAGGCTTACATTAGAAGATTATACAACTTTCTTGTTGTTATGGTCGAAAGGAAGCCGCTGCAATCAGCCAAATAGCTAAACGCCTAGCACAAAGACTGGAAACAGGTTGCTCTGTTAGCTAAATCTGCTGCAGGTGGTTATGTATACATGTTCCAAGCCAACAGCAGAGACTCCAGGAAGGTACTGGTCCTGACCAAGAATCAAGGTTTTGTTTTAATGATTACATAAACAAGATATAACTTGCTCTAAAGATGCTGGTAGGTGGAGTTTGAACAGCCCTCACTCTGAAAAAAGAAATTCTGTAAAATGACTCTTTAATGAAGCTCATACCATTGAGTTTGGCAGCTGTGTTGGCCAGTTCAACATATCTCTTGTAATCCTGGCGAAGCACTTTGCCCGCAGCATCTCTCCATCCTTTCCAAGCAAACAACAGTTCGTCATAATCCCTGGACTCGGCCATGATCTTCTGGAGATCTGAAACACAGCGCATTCCTTTCTTACACATACAGAATACTGCACAACACAATAGAGTATTCCTTTCTTTTCAAATGTTATTTTAGTTTCTTGTGTAAGGGCAAGGTCATATGTTTTTCACCTATTACAGTTGTGTCTTTCATTACATGCATCAATAACCAATCATTAAAAATCAATTTGACATTAACTATTAGGCAAGTAAACATTTACTGCAACATTTGTTTTATTAGTATCATTTTTTTGAGAGTCAAATTCTTCATATTCGGATTGGCATTTAATTCATGGTTTTACCTGGATCCAGCGGATGGCATGCCCCATTATCTCTGCACACCTCAGCCACACTGTACTTGGTCTCCATGTTGGAGAGGAGAGTGTTGTACTGAAAAGGGAAAGGCATCCACCAAGCATTAGAAAACATGAATGTATATCAATAGTTTTGATATTTGGAAAAATACATTTCTAAATGTGCTCAGGTTGAGGGAAGATGATATGAGCATGTAAGAGAAACACATTAATTAATTAGAATATCACTGTACAATATGTTTAATTTATTATTGACATGTATTTATATGAGTGCAACTTCTAGAGCTCTGTGTCTGGTCGTTTCACTACAACCCTTCAGTTTTCATGACAGCTGGTTTAAACCGTGTGTCCATCTTAAGTAATCAGAGAACAACAGTCAAAGATTGTAAAGAACGAGCTTGAAGGATCATTGTGGGACACACAGCTCATTGTTAACCACCTGTAAGCTCTAACTGTGAATTATGTGATCGCATCATTTCTGCTTCTGGCTGCCTTGTCCTTAGTTAGCTAGATAATATTAGCTAGCTAGCATTGCGGTTCATTTTTGGGAAACACATCTTGGTTTTCTGCATCTGGTTTTCTGTCTATTATTATCGACAAAGAACAATGTTCCAATTCAACCCAAACAACACAACTGTTGGTAAGACTAAAACCGAATTCTCCACACCTCTTCCAGTTGTGCCGTGGACAGCGCTGCCCTCTCAATGTCGCTGAGTTTTTTCATGATGCGTTTGACCGAGCTGTCCTGGAAGTCAGTGGTGTCGTACTGTCGGGCCTGCTGGCCATACCTCAGGGTGTGGGCAGACAGCTGCAGGTTCTTCTCAAGCTAGAGAGGAATGATGGAACGCTCTTTCAATGTTAGATGTTTACATTAAGTGCCATGTGCATATATGGGTTGATAAGTAACTCACTGACTCAAAATCTAGTACTGATTTATTGAGACATCTTTTATGCCACAATCATGTTATTGATGATAGATGATGCTTGAACAATGTTAGTGTGATCTCAGGTCAGTCAGAGGGCTCACCATTGCCTGCTTATTGGCTTTGTTGATGTCGGTGTTGTACATCCAGGAGGCCTCAGTGTAGGCGTTCCACATCACCTCAGCTGTGCTGTTGTAGTCGTCCAGAAATTTCTTTGCCTCAAGCTCATCTGTGTTCTTGTCTGGGTAAACAAAAAGGGACAAGCTAGCTCAACTCAATCAAGTTTGGATTATCCCATTTCAGCTAAATAACAACGTGTGAATTATAATTATGATGTGTACATTTCTTCCCTTTCTCACGTGTTGATTTATTTAAAATAGTTCTCATATTTTATTATTTCCGTCCAGATAATGTTAACGTATATCATCCTCTAATATTCTGCTATTCATTTTGATCAATGCTCTTACCAATATCTTCAGGATAGCCTTCAGGGATGGGTGGAACCCAGTTAAAGTCAGGCCATCCTAATGTCTCATTCACATTTTGCTTTTCCAGCCACTTAATAATGGGTTCAAAGTATTTCATCAGTGAGGTGGCATCCATCTTATCGGTCCCTATAGCATCCTGGAGCACAACAGGCCAAGGTTTAGAAGAGCCAGTCTGGAGAATTTTCCTGGACGGGGTAGAGCGAAATCATGTTACACCTTCATTGCTTCCCTAAAGCCATTGTTCACGCTCTGTATTATAAACAATGAAGAGCCAAGCAGGTTACATACTTTAAAATGGCCCCAGCTTCTGCAGAGCCGTAGATGTCACATGTGTGCAAGTCACCCGTTTGATTGGCTGCCATGCACAGTTTTTCATGAAGCTGGAACTGCAGGATGAAACTGACAAAATACCTGCAGCGGAAATAATGTCTGTCATCTCTTCAGTGCATTATATTTACAATACAACAAACACATTTAAAAAAAAAAAAAAGACAGAAATCATAATGAGACGTGATGATATTGCTTGCTTTTTTGGTAAAATCTTTTATCCTTCAATATGCTGACTAGAAGTACAAAACTAAAAATGACCCCTTTAGGTTTAGACGATAAGAACGCTGAAAGCATCTGTTTCTGCTACAACAACACAAACAATGTGTTTGTTTGTTTAAGTGGGTGTTTGACAACCTGTCAGTACCCACATTGTTAAAAGAAACCTGCTCGGGTCAGAAGCGTTGCTTTTAAAAGCTTCCTGCTAGTATTGTTATTGTATTGTTTAAGTGCCAGTAATTGAGTCTACATGAAAGCAAACAATACCTTAATTCCCCGATCACCAGCCGTTGGTGCATGTTATTTTACTTTCCATATTTCACATATTTCCCTGGTGCCCTCGTAGGGTTGCGCAGGCACGTACACAAATATACTCATACTCTTCATGATTGTGTACTAAATAGGCTCATTTTATGGTCTGTATGAGTTCAGCTAATCAGACAGCTAGAAAAATATTAAATACATGTAATGGAAATATCAGTAGCCCAAGCTGATTGTGTGTTTCTCTTGTGTGTACACTATTACATAGTAGTGCGGTTTGAACAGGAGGATACCTGATGTATGGCGTGTTTCCAGGGATGTGGTACTTGGCCCCAGCATCCAAATGCTCCTCTGTACGTCCGGTGGGCGGGCAGATGCCTTGATATTTTGTCCTTTAAAATGAAATGCGAGATAGATTTAACTAATACATTTGTTCTGGAAAGTTATTCAACCTTTAATGATAATGATATGAGGATTTTGATCACACACACACACACACAGATACACACGCACACAGACAGACACACACACACACACACACACACAGTGTGAAGGAAAGCCTGTCCAGTACAATAACTTTACTTAATCTGTCAACTGGGATTTGCTAAGTGTCACCAGGTGTAAAGTGGATATGTAAAATCAGTCATAAACTGACATTACATTAATGCGGCCATAACCATTTTTTTATAATTTGTTAATGACTTATTATTTATGTGACAATATGAAAGGCGGAGCTGCACAGTGTGTTTGAGGCTCATTGTTTCGCCCATCAGCTCATAACTTTACTGTTTTGGTTTACTCTCACAGCTCTCATAGCATTTATTTTTTTAGCTGTAAAAAAACTTACACAAAAACTTTATACTACCAAACAGCAGGCAGACAAAGTTAACAACTAGATTGAGAACATTGTGGAGCATTTAGCAGCTCCAGAGCCAGATATCAGGAGGAGGAAGAGACCAGAAACAGAACAAAACTAGAACGGTGCACAGCGTAGAGTGCAGGACACTCAACTCATCTCTAAAAGAGAGAAAGAAAGTGAATATTGGACTTTCACTCATCAAGTGAACACAAACCTGACACTGAATGAATGATAATGCTCAATGTGTATAAACGTCTGGATGTGTAAACAAACAACCGTTTGCTAATCGGTTCACCATATTAACTTAAAAGGTCAATAAGGTCAATAACTTGTTTCTGCTGCCTCCAAGTCTCTTAAGTCGTTTTCTCATCATATCTGGAGATTCAAACCACAGACTTATCTTACAGGGTAGCATAGCTTAGCATAAAGACTAGGATAAGTAGAAAACAGCAGTAGCTTTATCAATCTTCTCATGTGAATCTCAGCAAAAAATTAACTAATCACACTTCCAAAAAATGTAGCTATTCTTTTTACATGGAATATGTTATTAAGCCTGTGCATAAAAGTCTACCTGAGGTACCACCATTCAGCGTTGTACCGCTCTGGCGGTGTGTTTCCACTGAACACACCCCATCTCCACTGGTCGATGAGGTAGCCAAATGGAAGGAAGGCTATCTTCTCCAGGGCCATCTTTAACAGGTAGTTGGTATCAATTTCTGGAGAAACACAATGCAGAAACACATTCTTTAAACATTTATGAAATCATGTTTGAATTCATTTACATCTGTTCAATGGGAGGGTATCTCAGTGGCTTGGACTTCATTCATTCTTTCTCTTTACCAGGGTCAGAGGTCACCGTTTCCAGAAGTTTAATGGCATGCAGATGTTTCGGTGTGGAAACGGAGAGAGACAAAACATCGCCAATAGCCTCGTGGAAACCAGGGTTGGCTCCGCGACGGAAGCCCACAGGCTGGTCCTTGTACTGCAGGTAATATTGGATGTGCCCCATCTCATGGTGTACGGTAAAGAGCTGCTCCATTGTTACTGCAGTGCACTGCTTGATCCTAAAGAGTGAAATTACTTTGTATTATCAAGTTTTATCAACAAAATGAGCAAAGCAGTTCATAATGTAAAAATGTAGTGGCGTAATGTCGACCACAATGAAATCACTCTTCCTCCGTTTGTGTTGTAATTTAGAGCTTCTCTTTTCTTTCTTGACATATACCGGGACAGCCGTGTATGTCTTTTAGTGCATGTCAGTGTATGTGAACGAGGCCCACTGTGGCTAGCTCACGGCCACGGCTCTTCACTGCCCTGATAGGGCGTTTAGAAGTTGTGGAGCCCCGCCTCCTGTTTCCCCCTCCGGTAAACACTGTTAGCTCTGTCAGTTTCCCTAGTTGGCTCTGTTTGCACCGTTAGCTTGGAGCCACAGTCTTCACCATGTTGAGAGCCGTGTGGGGGCGATATATATGCTCACAATTTAGAATTGGACACCTTCATGTGTAACTATAATTCAGTAAACAGTTCACTTATAACCTCATTAGTTCATTTTACCTGAAGTCGTTGCGGTTGTAAAAGTCCCAGGCAGACGCGTGGCACACCACCTCGCGACCCTCAGGCTTCACCAGCATGGATCCGCTCCAGAACTCATCCGGCATCTTCTCTAAATTCAGAGACGTGAAGAAGTCCTCGGCCACGTAAAACATGTGCGTGGCATTATAGCCCTTTGCAGAGAAAACAAGTCACAATTCAGCTCAATGCTATCTGACAGAACTATAAAAGAAGATTAAGATGTATGAGCTTTATCTTTTAAGATCACTGTCTGCAAGATCAAACATGATTATTATTTCACACAATCCATACAAGTGGCACACACTCGTTCCCCCTTACTTACTTGTCTGACCATTTCGTCAGTCACATCCAAGTTGGGTTTATCAGGAAATGGGATCATCATATCATAAATATTGTTCCAGGTCTGGGCCCACATATTTCCTGAGGGTGAGGAAGAAAACACACTTAAGCAACAATTCAGACTTGCTATGAGATACTCCACTCAGGGGCACTGTAGGAAATACCTCATTCACAGTAATGTGATAAGCACACAACATGACTTGCCGGGGTTTGTCTGCATCTTAATACAGTATTGTGTGATCACATCTTTGATGACTTTCCGTGCTTCTATTAAATAATGACTCTTCATGTTAGGGAATGTATGAAAAATGATTAGAGCAGTGACGGAATATGTGGTTAAAGCCCAACACCCTATTTATAAAGATCCAGATTTAGTGTTCCTTCAAAATGACGTTTTGGTCCCCTAGCTACTATAAAATATAGCCCTACATTAAAAAAAACACATGTTTGCTGTCCTCTGTGTATGGAACAATGCATCCATTGTGCACACAAGGTCTTTATTTCACACAACAATGTTGATGCAACTGTACAGTGACTTCCTTTACATTACCCCTGTGACCCATATTCATGGCTCTTGTCAGCTGATAGCATATAGTTGTACCTAGCAGATGAGCAGGGATGGGTCCTTTAAGGTTGATGTACTTGGGACCGTACTGGTTGTAGAGCTTGCGGCGCACAAAGGCATGCAGGTTCTGGTAGAGGGGTTCAATGGTCCTATAGAGGTCCTCTATATCCTTCTCAAAGGTCGTAGACTCATACCAAGAGCGCCAGTCAGCTCCAGTGTCATCAAACCCTTAACAGGCCAAAAAACGGTAATGTCATTTCTACTCCTTTTCTCTCCTTGTTCTATTGTTACTTCAGTCGCATTAAATGTATTACTTATTTGTAGCATTATGAACTGCTCTCAATGACAATGTCCAAAGGTGAAGAGTGCTCACCATCAGCTTGAGAGGCATTGTTGCTGAGCTCCACAAACCGAGGGTAGTAGTCCCTGAGAGGTACACCTGATGCATTGTGCCAGGCCTCCCACACATACAGCAGTCTCTTGTAGCTCCTAGAGGTGGCCATGATATCTGTGAGCTCTGCAAAATGAAGTCATGAAGAACATTATGGAAAAGTAAAGGGAGGCTGACCGTATCTGGAGACAAACCATTAGAACTCAAAAGCAAAAGCTGATTTTCTTTCCGTGAAAACAATGAAGATGTATTGGCATTTAAATGACATGGTCTCTCAGCAGGAAAAGGCCAGAACAGACACGTACCCAAGAGATAAGCTTTAAAGTTATGACAACTCCATGATATTTTGAGCGCAATGCAAAAACAACATTTATCTTTAAAATGCCAGAAATAGGAAATGAAGGGGGAGAAAAGGAAAAAAGTTGAAGAACACAGAAGGTGGTTGAAATGGTGGAAAAAGTGATTGCTGACAGTCTGTTTGTTATTGTAATGACGCCATGTGTTTCGTAAGGGGATGTACCACATCCTTTGAATAACCCTGTCACCTTACTATATTTCCAAGATTAAGAAACTAGTAATACCACAAATGTTGGCATATTTATGTTTATTCGTAATAGTTCTCACAATTAAAGTTGGCAGCTGTTGCTCACAAAACATAGAGCCATTGTTCACAATACATGTCGGCAGCTTGATATTATTTCTATAGCTTCTTACTCAACACTTATGGGCACATCCATAACACTTCCTTTGGAGACCTCTCTGAAGTGATTTCAAAGTGACATCCTGTTACATTGCCCAGAGCAGATAAGATCTTCTTAACCACTGTTTTCTCTCTCGAGACTTCCCCTCCTTATTGTTGTGATTTTTATAATCCTCAACATTGTTGGGGACCTGTTTCTGTCAAATAACTCCAACGCACCTGTATCATTTAATTCATGCATTTTGAGCCTCAAACTGAGCTTTTATATTATATTTATTTACCTGGTTCCAGGCTCCAGCTTATGTTCGGTTCTGGATGCACCTTAGCCGTTGAATAAATATTGTCCATGGTGCTGAGAATTGTATTATACTGGAGACAAGAAAGAAATCAGTCAAACAAATTCACCATTAATACAGTGATTAAAAAAAAAAAGAATTACTAGGACAAATTTCCTGTAAGAAACAAACCTCCTCCCTGTCTTTCTGGGGCAGGTTGGCCACTCCCAGTATCTTTATCTTGTTCATCAGTGTCTTATCTGAAGGTCCAACGAGAGCGTCTAGAACCTCATCAGGGAAGAGCTGCTTGGCCCTCAACCCCCATGCTGCGGAAAACGCCTGCTCTTCAAGGGATGCATTTATCTAAAGGAGATAGGAAGTTAATGATCACGATATGTTGATTACTCGGACACGACAATCTAAAACGTTATGCCGTGCGAAGAAGTGAACAGGTAGCATCCGTCATTTAGTTTCTTCACTTCTATAACCATTTTTTATGACCAAGTAAGGGTTATTTTTGTTATTTTCCTGTGTCGGCATAATTTTTTGCACCATGGACGTGTTTCAGGAGTAGAAAGTGGGCAGAGATGAGAGCCCATTTGGAAACAGAGGACACCTTTGTCGAGTGGTGTGGGAAGAACCACCACATATTTTCTATATCAGTGTGTCATTACCCATGCCGTCCTTTTCAATATTGGATGCATTGTCATTATATTAGTGGTGCTGAATGGATGAATCCCACGGACCTCTGTGATCCCCTGCATTGCAATTGGTGTTATTTGGTACGGGCATTCAATTCAATTTTAATCTCACACCATCAGGTCAAAATGTATACTGTCCAATACTTTGGTTTACCAAGCGAATAGTTTTCATAGGTTAATGGTCAGTAGTGCGAGCATGGCGGCACACTTTTATCTAACTCCTTTACCGGCTGCAACATGTCTTCATCTGTGTCTTCCTATGTGTTACTTGACAGCTGTACCAACACATCTTTCCTCTGGGATCAATAACGTGCTCTGTCTATTGTGAGCAAGGACAGAACAGCATAACAACCCTAGCTCAAGGATAATATTTTTCGAAAAAAATCTCAAGTACTCATTCTTGTATATGGCCTCGCTGAATCTCCCAAGCTTTTCTTTATGGCACTCTGGAAGGTTGTGGACATAAGAGTTTTCAGTATGTAATGACAGTGCTGGTAGAATGTAGTCAAGGCTGCCGTGGAACATTGCATGGAAAGGACAAGTGTGTCAAATTGATTTGCTCCTATTGAAAATGATGAACTACTGCAGCACGATGCTGCACCTGAGAAAAATATGTTCCTTACTGTGTTGCAACCTTATACTGTGTCACGTTAACATTAGTGTGTGACTAAGCTAGCTCAATTTACAGTGTGATTTCTGAACTTTGAGGTAACCAAATCCTGATATAACTGACCAATCAGTAGCTTCATTCCTGTAATGTTTTCATGGAAGCCTTTCTTATCTGTCTTTTTCACAGTCTTCCCTAAAACAACAGGCTGCAGGAGGGAAAAGTGGGGACAGTGAGTTGAAGTGTTAACTCTGACCTTTGTGCTCTTCCTCTTAATCTCTGTCTTCTACTCAAACTTTTTTTCCACCCTGCCTACACCCATCCATCCACCCAGACAATCATTCTCAACCAAAGAAACACAATAAAGATACTGTAAGACGGAAAAAGCCATTTTATTTAACTGATTTTCTTTCCCTCAAGGTCTTTTTGTTTTACAAGCTGCAATGAGAGCTGTAATTGGGAAAGAGGTTTATTTAATAAATCTTCATACTCATTTGCCTGGATGTGGTCAAAGGATAACTAGACTTGAATGCAGCACAATAGTTTAATTCCAAAATGAAAACCCATGCAGTTTGGTTGTTGTTAAATATTTAAGTTAAGGGTTATTTGAAGGTTGTTGTGTCTGAATACTTGAATGATTAGAAATAATATAATTTAGCTTGGACGACTTCCAAAATGAATTTCAAACCTAAACTCTTCCCTTGAAAGTAGTTCTCAAACTTCACATTCAAATCACATTTAAAAAGCTGTCAGCATGCAGTAAAAAGAGCCTCAGGTCTGATTGAGACACTTGAAGGCAGCTGCTATTCCATTCTGGGGTTCAAAAGACCTCCTTCATTGATATCCACTCTCATCAGCTTTTATTCAGCATGATGAACTGATCCTCATTCTGTTTGATGTTCCACACGTCTAACATGTGCCTTATTTGCACCCAGACCAAATCACTCTCACCTCTGAAGCTGAGGTAGGTGTGTGTGTGTGTGTGTGTGTGTGTGTGTGTGTGTGTGTGTGTGTGTGTGTGTGTGTGTGTGTGTGTGTGTGTGTGTGTGTGTGTGTGTGTGTGTGTGTGTCTGCATTTGAATGTTTGCATTGCGTGCGGAATGTACATGTTGTAATTGAATCTGCCTTTGTTAAAATCATTTAAATGTAATAGATGTACAACATGTTTCTCTCTCAGGTTTAGGCCCCGCTCTCCCCCGGCTGCGATTTAGATGGAGCTCAGCACTCTGATCCACTTTGATCCCATCTCAGAATTCTCCATTCTCATTCACTGCAACTACAATGCTGCTTATCTTTCACCTTGCATAGCGGACACATTCTAGAGAGCAGAACACATTCTGCAGCCTGACCCTGTTGACACTGGTGTGGTGGGGGCTGCATCTACACCTGTTCAATGTGTGAGGAGACCAAAGCCTGGATAGTGTATTGAAAATCCTGTTGTGACAGCTGTTCAAGGGGAGGGGGGTAAAAGAAAATTCAGAGGCTTTGCCCTGAGTGTGTTGGTTGGACAATTTGCTTTCACAACTTGGTAAATGACAGAATGAGCTGGTAATGTTCGCAGAATCCATGGATATGGGTGCATTGACTCTTGTTCCTGGAGGCAAGAAAATACTCCTTCACACCTCCACAGTTTCATTGTCTCTTCTTCTGCTTTATTATCTCCCCTTGCCTCGTCACAAAAAGCCTCAAATTCCTGCAACGGTGAGGCATTTTATTGGGTGTAAATATTGCCACTTTGGACTATAAAAAACTATTAGTGCGTAAAACTGCATTTAGTGGCGGGTAAATCCATCTGGAGAAACTGTGTTAAGCAGAAAATATCATAAAACAGACAGTTAAGCAAATTAATAGCCAAGACCCCCTAGAAATGTATTCAAAACTTGAAGACGTTCGCACTACAGGCATTCAGATCTGTTTTATATTTCCAGTAACACAGACGCTGAGTTGGCTGTGTTAGGAGGAAACTGAGCATTTCATTCGGGAGGGAGATGAATAGGGGTGATATCCAAATCAAGCAGGGCGCAGTTCCACATAAACCCTTAGACCATGCATGAATTTATGGTGACGAAGTGCCAGTGCTGGCTTGGACTGATCCAAAAGGGACAATTTTATACCAGTGTGAGATAAAGGTTCAGCTAACATGTCACCCTCTAAAGTCATGATGACTACAGGAGTTGTCCTACCTGAAGCTTGGAGTTGTGGTCCGTGATGTTGGTGTTGTAGTTCCAGCTGGCAGAGACGCTGTTGAATAACACCTCCTCAGCGGTGCTGTTGTAGTCGCTTAGGAACTTCAGTATATCACCTGTGGTGGTCCGATAATCTCCTGGATTCCAGGTCGCTGGCAGAGCCTCAGAGAGCCCCAAGACTGGCAGCAGCAGCAGCACTGACCACAGAAACCCGTCCACGCCATTGCCCATGGCTAGCCTCCACCAAAGAAAGAGTGGAGGAGGAAAACTGTAAAGTGAAAGAGTTGGAAGGAAGAGCTAAAAATACACTTGCTCTAGTGAATTGAGAGTACACCTTCCCCCTTGAGCGGTTGTCTAATCTAGTCCCTCGCTGCTCCCTTCTTAGCATCCCAGCCCGCCTGCTGGTGAAATACACAGAAGCCAAAGCGAGCTTCTTTTTAAGTGTCAGTTTAACCCAGCCCACACTTCTCTGCAGCCTTCCCTCTTACGGCACTGGACACATCCCCCCCCCCCCCCCCCCCTCCTCAATTCCCTTCCTTACCACTATCTTTTCTCCCTCCCTTCTTTCTTGTTCTGTTTAGCAGCCAGGATTCAGATGGATGGCAGTATGTGATCAGATCCCAGTGTGTATGACTGTATGAGATTAGAGATCACATATGACACACCAGCCTGCCTGTAGAAGATCCTCAATAGACAACACTGGAGTGTCTGGGAGGGACTCCACATGCTTCGCTCTCAGTTCCCTCCGAGAATATACTCCACAGAGCTGTTTATTTCCTCCATTTGAGGGAATAAGAAACAGATTGGCACTTTCTTGCCATAATAACATAAACAAACCAAATTGACTGTGTTGTTCTTAATTTCAGATTTAAGCTGTTTCACCATCTCATTTTCCTGGAATCCTCTGAGAGAGCAGACTGAAGAAGGTTATATTACACAATGTTCAGTGCAGAGTTGACAAAGCAATATTAAATGTACTGTACATGCACAGCGTATTCCAAAACACAATGCAGGTATAACAAATCTTTGGGGGCAGTTGACACAAACTGTAACACAAAAATATTTTTTGTTCAATGGATAATCAAATTCCATTTCATACAAATAAGATTGACTTTTCCTTGCAAAAGCCAATAAATGTGTTTATTTTCTGTAATTACCAATTTAATAACCAATTTGTTTAGCTGTTTTGTCTCCCTTTACCACATATTAGTTTCTTGGTGCTCTTGTTTTGGTTCTTTCTTGAAATTTGTATTGAGACGAATAAAACCCTATTCTTAAAAACCCACCAGCGACTCCTCAGGCCTCTCAGATTGGTCTCTTCCATCACATCACAGACAATCATTTGACCCATGTTTGTATTAAAATGACTGCAGCTTTAAATCACAGATTGGTACTCATCATTTTAAAGGATACAAATCCATTTTGGCTTCCAGTCACATGTACTTTGTAATCCATGCTGTGCTTTATACTGCCATGTTCAGGGCACTGATACAACTGCTTCTTTTGGTACCAACCAGCTGATCATTCACCCGACCCTGGACCCTGTTTGGACTTGAGTGGTCAGATTCCCGGAATTAGTTACACTTTGAACAAGAATTAAAAATAAACCATTTTAAATCCACTGAAAATATGTGACTGGTTTGTTTCATCTTTCAAATATGTGACATATTCACAATGTCCAGTTACCTTTTCCTCAGATAACACCATATTTTATATTTAAGAGCAATAACGCCACATAGAAATTAGAATATACTAAATAAAAACTTTAAATGATTACTCTCGACATTATTACACTGCCTATTTGAGTTTTGTGATACAAATGTGATTCCTATTAGAAGATCCTTATTCAAGATTACACTCTGATTGTGTTACAGACAAAAACTAAAACAAATTGTCTAACCAGCTCAATGTTGATATTCAAATCTCAAGTGTGAACTGTGTTGAGTTTGAAAACATTGAAGGAAATTTGAAGATTGTTGAGCAGTGGAACAAATCAAGGTTGTTTGTTTTCCAGCTGCTCAATGAGGCTCGTCACAATGACGCAGTGCCTGAATGAGGCCATAAAACGAGATCATGTTTAAAAGTGTCATCTAATATTCCACAAAGATTGGATCATAAATATTTATGACTTAAATAGCTAAAACACTTTTTGGTATGAAGTGTGAAATTTCTTTTTTACAACAATCAACATGTCTTATTGTTTCACAGTTGAAGCTCATATTTCCCAGGTTCATGTAAAGCTGCAGGTATTTGGCATGTTGATTTATAGTGGTTGGTGAAAGTCACGAGTTAATATAAACCATCTATTAACCTTGATATAGGCATGTGACTACAATAAATGAATACTTACTCTTTATAATAATATAATCCTTATCATTCAATAACTGGTCTATAAATGGAAATCTTGTGTAAAACCAAATGCCTTTGATGTTGAAGTAGATGGTGTTAGATCATTAAAATGTATCTGTTCCAGGAACAGATACATTTTAATGATCCTGACATTTGACTTTTGAGGTAAATGAACTTAGGGGAACTTAGTCTAACTTCCACAAGGTCGAGCCTATTATCATTGCTTGCAACACATCGATTGTAAAGATAAAGCCTGGAAAATGAAGTGAATTCCTCACAGCGTTGATACACTTAATTGTGAAGTGTGTGTGTGTGTGTGTGTGTGTGTGTGTGTGTGCGTGTGTGTGCGTGTGTGTGTGTGTGTGTGTGTGTGTGTGTGTCTGTGTTTCTGTGTGTTGACAGTGTCATTTCTTATTAAAATAACACTGATTAAATTTGAATCCTGTTTGTCAGTTGAAAGCAGAGGGAGTCATTATCACCTCACAGAGAGAGAGAGCGGTAAGTATTACATGAGTACTTCAGGGTCACAATGTATGTACTTATTAACAGAGTACATCCTCACCGCGCTGATAGGGATGGATGGAGAAGTGGCCCGGTAAAGGTGCGGCTTGAGGCTGATGACGTCTGGTCATAACAATGTGAAGTCAGACAAAGGCAATGTGCATTAAGAAAAAAATGTCAAAAATAGTGTCATACTTTTAATAAGAAAATGAATAAATCACACGATTTGTCATCTGTATTTCATAGCCAGTGGCTTAAGAAAAAGTTTGAGAAAAGGGCAGCAGGTGCCTGGAGACTATTTTGAATTGAGTTCACATTGTTCAGTCAGTGAGTGCAGAGCGTTAACTGCTGCCTTATATTGTGTCTGTGTGTGTGTGTGTGTGTGTGTGTGTGTGTGTGGTGACCTGACAATGTAGTCTCTGGCACAATAATTGAATTTGTCTTTTCCTTTAATGGAAGTCTGTGAAGTGTGGCGAGGCTGTGATGGAGCCAGAACATCCAATCTTCACAAACAGGCATATGTTGCACACCATTGGACATGGAAGCTGCTGTGCAGTGTGTGCAGTGTGTGTGTGGTGTGTGTGTGTGTGTGTGTGTGTGTGTGTGTGTGTGTGTGTGTGTGTGTGTGCGTGTGTGCGTGTACCGTAGGGTGTAAGATGACATTTTAACTCTTTCCGTGGATTCTTCACCAACATTTTGAATGACTTCAAAATATCAATCAAATATCACTCCAGTTGAGATTCATCCTGCATAATGCAGTGTCCTGTTCTGCAAACTATCAAGGAGATCATTCTAAATCAGTTCATACAAAGAAATAATTTAAAACTAGAATTAGCAGGAGGCGATCATTGAAGGTCAATGTGGAATCCAGGTAACAACTGCACACCTCTGTCCTGTAAGAAACTATTAAAAATTAATCATTGTTGTCTTCTTGTTTGTTAAGATACACAATTAGATTCCCAAACATATTAAACATGGTATGGTTTAATATGGATATTAAAGGTACCTTGTGGCGTTTTTCTTTTTTCTTTACCACTATAAACACTATTGAGATGTTTTTATGAGAACCCAGTGTTGACCATTCTTTCCCAACAAAAGTAGCAAGCAGCACTAGCTGCAAAACGTGCTAAATCTAGCAAGAAAGTTGCCAAGTCAGCAACACTAACAGCCCATCCCTTCAGGCCTCCCTCCAAAGCCACTCCCCCAAAATGATCATTATGAACGTAAACAACGAACATGACTTTTGTGAGTACTCACAGCTTTTAGGGGAGCTGTTTTTGTTGGACACTCCAGTGACGAGCACTGTACATGCAGGAAGGGAGGTAAGTAGCAATGATTGGACGGCCAATCATTTCATCCAATCATTTCATTTTTCATCCAATCATTCCAATCATTTCATTTTTCATCCAATCATTTCGTTCAAATAAAATAATTGGGCTTATTACAATCCCGCGACAGCCACAGTTGCTGGATATTATTAAGTATTTCAGTACTGATTGCTCTCAGAATATAATGATTTCAAGTAAAGTATAAAAAAATATGTTTTTGAAGATGATCAACCTTAGCTTTAAGGATGTATCTGTTCCATACCAGCGTCCCAGTAAGCCATAACAGTGTGACAGTGAACCAGCATGCACAATACCAGGATACTGAAACTGAAGCAGCTAAATGGAATTCAGACCACTTACTAAATCATAACTATATTTGAGGGTAAGTTCACGTTTCACAGCTCGTAACCTTGGCTGGTTTCACACCTGGAAAGTTTACCCGTTTAAACAAGGACATACAACAGAAGTGTCCTGACTGATGGCGGATTTGGATGTCGACACAGCTCATCTGTAGGGGGAGGGGCCCCGATAATGAAGCATCTTTTCAGATGGTTCAGGATAAACATACAAAATGTGTTTATTCGTGAATACTTTATACAAATGGAACCTCTCCAAATACTGGAATTCCAGAGGATTAAAAAGTACATCATCTGTCTGAGGGTGGAATAATGACTGAACGGTATGATTGAGGGTTACAAAACCCTGGTTGCGCATTTGAGGCTCAGAAATAAAATGACATAATGTCTGAGGTCCGCGAGAGGGCAAGAAGGTAAGTAGTGTTCTCCCTCTCCTCAGCTGCAGCAGGTTCCTGTGTCTCGACAGTAAAATATATCATTTGTCCGTTTCTGTTGTTTAGGTATCGTGTGTAGTGTGTTACTAGCTGCAATACATCAGGCAGAACAACAAAAGCAAGGAACAGAATCACAGCTATCCGTCATTACCAGAGGCTGCACACGCAACACACACAATACAGAACTTCTGTCGACATGCACAACAATAAATCCAGTTATCTATCAATTTTCTTTATTAGGATAAATGTAGGGGTTGTTCAACTAAAGCAAAAAGCAGCAAAGAGCTATAATTATTACAACTGTAATCAGTACCATTACTGTGAACAGTAAATCTTCATTTGCAGTACATGGTGGCAAAATTATATCTATATTAACATTTTATGACTCGATATTGTGCTGAACACAGAGAGAAGGGTTCAAAAGGAATAAAGTCATCCATAATCTCTTATCGGTATATAATGAGCTTGATGACTCTGTAACATAAGCTACAACAAACTGATAACTGTGCGTATTATTGCAGACAGATGTTACACTATCAATCATATCAAACGGAGCAAAAGTTTGGATTACTTTTATCAGATCCTTAAGAGAACATTAGCTAATTATTGTTAACATCATTCGTATAAGGTTAGTGCAATTTGTTATCAGTTTTAATTGGACATTCCAAAGAGTACATTTAATAGACGAGAAGCAATTAAATAAATAAAAGGATAAAAACATGACAGATTAAAAAGTAGAAGAGTCTACAGCCATGCAAACGGCCCTGTGAACCTGTACCTTCGCTCAGTGGTGATTTAAGCTAAATGCTAATATCCTCACATAAAAATAAATGCTAACATGCAGATGTTTACCACGTCGTACACCATATGTGAGCATGCTAATATTTGTTATTAGCACCAAACACAACGTATTGCTGAGGCTGATGGGAATGTCATATTAATGTTTTTGACCTGATAATGGAGCTTGATGAGAAAAGGGATCACCAAAGTTATGCAGCGCACACCTGCACCAAAAGATATTACACAAAATAGCCCCCCTCCTATGAATGTCTGTATAAAAATTCATGGCAACGCATCCAACCAGCTTACAGAACGACATCCACAAATTAAATTGAGGGGGTCAGTTGCCAACCAACTGCAAACATGCCGGGTCTCTTTGTTGACATTACCCATTCCTTTCCACTCGTTTCCTGTCATCTCTTTACTGCCAACAATGTTACAAAGACATGAAATGCACCGCAAATTATGGAGCTGAGCTCATTGTACAAAGGTCTATAGAGCTGCAACTTGTAAACAGTCAAGTGGCCCTTTGTCTTTAGTCACCTGATAGTCACTAAACTGTGTTTGTCACATGCCTCAATAAGGTGAACGTGTCCTGTTAAACTGGCACATGGCCAAACATGTGCACTAATCCCATGTCTTGTATCAGACTGGACAGTGAGCATGTAAGCCAACACAAACCTCTTTAAAAACTGGAGTTGGGCCATCGTGAACTTCTGCGCACATGCAAACACAATCAAGGATGTTGGGTCATTTAAGTTGTTGATAGGCCAACAGGATGTCCTGAACAATACAGTGCGTTTTGACTTTGGCTGAGCATCATGAAACCGCTTCAGAAGTGAAACATCATACGGTCCTGCTGGTTAGGATTTATTAATCTCATGCTGAAATGTACGAGTGTGTTTTTCAGTGCTCGGGTTATATTGTCTGTGGCATCATCATCATCATCATCATCATCCATAATGCAGAGTATACGGAGAACAGGGTTATCTTTCAATCTGTATTTAAAGCCTGAAGTGTCACATGGAAGTAGGAGGACCTTACTCTCATTCAGCTTATTCTATTCAGAAGATATGGACTGTCAAATACGCCTGTTTATAGTATATAGGGAAGAATAAAAAGCAAACTTACAAATTAATTTAAAACGTCTTATATGATTGAAATGCAGCAACGTAACACGTCTCCAACATCGACATAAATAGGAGAAATCGTTCTTATAAGTGCACATTTATTATGTAATAACACTCAACTCATCCTTATGTCAGTCACTCACTCTCAGTTACGTGTGGCACCAACCCTGAGGAGAATGTGATAAACTAGCACCCACATTTATGAAAATGCCCATCTAAACTATAGCTCTCCCTTCATACTTTTTACCGTTAACCATTGTTTTTATAAAGAAAAACATTGTGTGAACGCCTTGAAGAGAAACAGAGCTGGTTGTTTACATTTCAACATGAAAAAACACTCAAAGTCCTCTCACCGCAGAAGTGTCTTACTCCTGAAATGACCTCTGATGCTAATTCGTAAAATGAATTTCCAACAAATGCCAACCACAGGCATCAGACCCTTGAGAGGGGCCCTTTAGCTCTACACTGCACTGACCTCTAGCGGAATCTATAAATAACACAAGTTGGAGATGTGAACACCCGGTATCACATTATTATATACAGTATGTTTAAAAAAGAAATACAAAATAGTATTGCCTCTGTGTCAATATTCTAAAGATATATAAATACACCTTATTTATATATCGTGGATGCTCCTGGATCATCTGTTTCAATGGATACAAGCACCTCACGCAGCGAGCCCTGACCTGAGACCAGCTGCTCTCGAAATCTTTCCCCTCCGGTAATTCCGCGTTCACCGACATCACAACTCCCCGCGGTGGCTCCCGGTTGCCAAACATCCTCCTCAAGCAGCGAGAGTACATCTGTATTATTATTTATTCAAAGGCTTTGTTAGCACGCAGCGACAAATGGGAGAAATGACGGAGCAAAATAACTTTTCCGAAGTTATTACTCGGATATTTAAAGAAGCGCCTGCTGCCAGGAAGGGTCTGGTTGATAACCACAGCAACCTCCTGCGCGTCGCGGATTACTGCGAGAACAATTTTCTACAGGTGAGTTACGCTTATTGGAAGAAAAAAGTGCCCTTATAGAAAAAGCATAACTACGACATCATTTTAGATATTTCCGATAAGCCTTTGAACTATTTGACACCATATCGCTGTAAAAAATAAATAAATAAATAAATAAATAAATATATATATATATAATATATATATATATATATATATATATATATATATATATATATATATATATATATATATATATATATATATATATATATATATATATCGTTCAGGCAGAGGACTCAACCAAGGCTGTGGAAGAGGCTAAGGACTTGGCTGCCCAGGCTCTGGCCAGTGTGTCCTACCAGATCAACAGTCTGGCCACCAACGTGCTGAGGCTGCTGGACTCCCAGGCCATGCAGATCACAGACATGGCGTCCTCAGTCAACCTGCTGTCACTGGTGAGTAGCACATGTCACCCTCAATGCTCCACAGCTGAGGTCTGCCCAGTGGAGGGGTGTGACCCTCACCCCCAGAGCTGCCAAGGAAACTATCATAGTCCGTCGAAGGTTGGACGTTCTGCTCCCTGTTTGTTGAAATGAGTAGAAAGAAATAAAAGTTGCATTCACTGCACATGACCTTGAGGAACTCAAACTAAAATACAAATAGATAGAGTCTTACTGTTGGTTGCATAGTTAGGAGCCAGTTGCAGTATTCGTTCTACTTGCAGGCCCTTTCAGGCCCCCTGTGGTCAGTTTGGTCGCTGTGATCAATTTGTTTTATTGCTGTTGAGAAAAGAAAGAAAGTCTCTTGAGCGGACAAGTGGTGTGAAAGTCGAGTTCTTGTGTTCACGCTGTGCTCTGGTCCAGGCGGCTGCTATCCACTTCGAGACGGTAGCCAGGAGAGAGATTGGTGCTTTTACTACTCCCAAAAACAGGAGCCGCTCCAAGCTCGTGACCCCACCGAGTTCGGGCAAGGAGGCCGAGAGCGGCTACACCAGAGTGCCAATATCCTACTCCATCTTGGACTCCACTGGCCACTGTTTTGAGGTACATATGAAAACTAAATTGAAAGACTGGATTGAACACAGTGCACACACCTTTCATTATTTCCTATTCGATCAACAATGCCGAGCACAATGCACCCCCCCCCCCCCTTTTTTCACCTTTTGTTCATCTTCTCCCCACAGATCACCGAGCAGCAGCCCAGAAAGAGAGCAGACACAACAGAGAGCATAGACAGTACTGCAGACTTCTTTGTGTACGTAGATAAAGTCCTCCTTTTCCCTGTTATTAGCAACATTACAATTAAACACGACACTACGATACTGATTATTATAATTGGGGCGTAACATGACCTGTATAAATTATGATCACGTGTGTAAGGTTTCTCTATTATGGACTAAAAATGTGAATTCGCTTTTCTGCCGTTAAATAGAGGCAACAATCTGCAGCTGGTTAGTTTGGATAAAAAGAAACAGCTGTAGCATCACCTCTAAAGCACACTAACTAACATGTTACGTCTCTTTGGTTAGCCGGTGCATAACAAAGTTCCTTTAAGAAACTAAAGCTGTATCACTCTCAGGATGTCATGACAGTAGCTGAAGCTCTATCTTGTGTATGCAGATCCAGTCTTGGCATTGCTGTGCCTCCACCATCAGTCCCCACCTTGCGAACCGCCTCCAACCCCGTCGACCACAGCCCGCCTCCCCCACCTCCTCCGACTGCCGATTTGGACCTCGATATGCCCGCTGCCCCTCCACCACCACCACCTCCGTCTTCCTCCATGGACGATGGCCTCCAGCCACCTCCGTCCTTCTCGACCTCACCCACATGTCTGCCCCCACCTCCCCCTCCACCGCCAACCTGTCCGTCAAACGGCTCCTACCCGCCTCCACCTCCTCCAGTATCAGGAACTGCATCCCCTCCTCCTCCTCCTCCACCACCGCCACCACCCCTTCACACTGGCACCTTTGGTATGGCACCACCACCCCCTCCAGTATCAGGAGCTGCACCCCTTCCTCCTCCTCCTCCTCCTCCACCACTGCCCCCTCACACTGGCACCTCTGGTATGGTGCCACCACCCCCTCCACCACCCCCTCCCCTACGCTAATGAACATTGTTATTGGATGATTTTGTTCTAACTCACAGGCATACTGTTTTGCCATCAGATGTGTAAAACATGTACAGCTGCATGGAAATATCTTCGGCCCCGAGATCAAAGTTGAGCATTAATAAAAAAAAAATACTTGAAAAAGTGTTGAGTCTTGAGCTGTTTCACGTGTGTTCAACAGCTCAGTGTGAGCCTCAAATCACGTTTTCTAAAATCCTCCTTTAAAGTGAACCATTGTGCTGCTGGAGATGCCTCCGACATGTTTCAACAATACCGTGAGTGCATTCCTGTAGGAACAAGCTGAAACAGGGACCCTTGTGTTTCCCTGTGATGTGATTCCCCCCTCCTTATTACCTTTGTGTGTAGTTTATCTCGCTGTATGTTAATGAGTAAGTCACCTCAACAGCCAGCGGCCTTTAGCCCGCCGCCATCCTGCGGTGTGGCGAGAGCACGTTGTGTACGTCACTGGCTGTAACCGTGGTGAGTTCTGCTCCTCTAAACAGGTCAAAGAGGCTATAAACATGTCGACCCTCTACTTACCCCGCTCTGCATGGCTTATACTGGAAGGTAAGCTTTGTTTTCAGCATGTAAGCAACTCAAATAAGTCAGAGAGAGCTAATCCAAACTGGTTCAATCATTTTGTTTTATATTTTACTTTATTAAGTCAGGCCTGAAACCGTAGGAGCGGTCTCCTCGTACCAGGCCCCGTCTTGTATATCATCTAAAAAATGGAAATAAAATGCCACTGCTGATTACTTTTACTTTAATCGACCCTGCTTCAAGTTTATTATGTTCCGTGTGGCAACGTGCCATAAAAGCTACACATGTACAGTTCAAACGTTGAACTATATGTAGTGTCTGCGTAAAAACAAATTATACGGTGTAAGTACCGTGTTGGATATACATTCCAGGATTGTGCAGCTTTTCGCAGTAATTATATCTTTCTTAAAGACGTTAGTTTATGTGGGATTTAAGGATACACAGAGATAAAGAGCTACCTTTGACCTCTATAACTGTGTTGCAAAACAACAATAAAGTGCATGACAAAGCGCAGAATAGTTACAATCTTCAAGTTTAAAGTTAGGTTTGTCCTTTTCTTTTCCTCAGGTGTGAAGCCCCATTTGAAAAATACAACTGCCATGGTCATTATTTATGCTGATTGATTAAGTATTTCCTCACATTAGTTTGTCTTATTTATACATCATTTGTATGCAAGCTGCTCATATGAGCTGTGCTTTATTTCAGGATCCCCATGTTGTGCGCTGGTATCGTTCTTTTGGTTTGTTGTTGTACGTCATCCCGAATATATGAGGAGGAGCGGGTGGAAGAAGAAAAACAGGAAGTAATTTACATATATGAAGTATATTTTCAACCTCCTTACAGAGTGTACTGCTCAAGAAATCCACCTCCATACAGGGTACAGTGCTATATGCATCCTCTTTGCATTCATAACATCATATTTCATGATGAAGATGATCTTGTAACTGTCTTATGAGATTTCATCGTCAGCAACCAAATTGCATCATCTCGGATTAAATGTCTCTGTTTCTTTTGCAGCTTGACCCCCCACCGGCATACACAGATGCTCCAGATTACTCAGAGCAACCCTAATCTTCCTCATCTTCCTCTTCCTCCACTTCAGACACCGGTCCTCGTTATCCCAGGGACCGACTCTTTGGAATCAAATAAGAGTCAATACGAGGCCGACATTGTGAAATGAGGTTCAGAAATTATTTCAAAACATGTGGTTGTGAATCAGCTTTCGTAAAGCTGTCTGCATGGGAAATTAAAGATTTTGTAGAAGAAAAAATAAGAATTTCAGCCCTACTTTTCCACTGAAATCAGGGCCAAGATTTGCAATTTTGATTCACCTTTATTAAATGCCCTTTCTGCTTTGAACCCAGAATGTAACAGAAACTTCAGTTGATATTTCTCAATTTATCTCTTCTGAAACATTATGCAAAGTTTGCAAAACTTTACAAACTATGTTTTTTTTTTCTCAACAAAATCTAAATCTTTTTGACCCTAGTAACCTGTAATGCTATTTATTTGGGATAATCTGCTTGATGGAAAGCTGAATCTTTTTATGATGCAACTCGTGAATTTTCCAGAACAATCCAGGTAAAACTCGCCCATATGTGCAATATGTATGTTCTGTCTAAAGAGGTACAATATTTGAGTTAAGGCTATATTTTGTACATGTTTTAAAAGTACTTTTATCATTTGTAAATTTACAAAATAAATATATATTTTTATAAAATCCACTTGAAATTGACAATAGTGTTAAATTTGTTTTTCTGAAATGCAAAGTAGGACGCTGGGTTTCAGGCCACATCGTGAATTCAGCCGTCACTGATTTGTAGACAATAAGCAGAACAAGAGAGGCTTATCATTGACCCCTGAGGAATGACATAGATGTTGGTTTGCTGCAATAAATAGCAATCTTTCATCAATTCATATTTGTGTCATTGCGTACACTAGAAATACACCAGGCAGATGAGCACACCTCTAAGTCCTGTGTCTTTAAAAAAGAAAATAATGCCATAAAAGCTGATTGTGCACTTCCCTCAGTGACACATCATCTTTTGATAGCAATCCGGAGGGCAGGACAGTTTCTGTATGTTTTCGATTCTCAAAAAAGGTAAGGACCCACCCCACTGTAATATAATGATCCACGGATCTTCTAATTCTGTATCGCTACGGTAACTAAAATATTACAGTGGTAATGAGCAAAATATTTACAGGATGAAAGTCCACTGTCAGTTGTTAAACTCAGACCGCATAAAGTCAAACTGGATGCTGTTCAATTCCTCTTGTACAGTGCTGAGCATTAAAGGTTTTTAATGTGGAATTATTGTTGGTGGAAAGCTGCAGGATCACTTTAGGTCACAACCCTGTGATTGGACAGTTGGTCAGGAACAACTGTTGGAGTGTGATTGAAGATGTAAATAATGGTGGATTAATGATCACATCCTGTGATGGCAGCTCACACCCTTTGACGGCACCAACTGTATCCATTTAATACAAATTCAAACTTGAGTTGTATTTCAGAACAGATTATGCATGCAAATGTACGTATATTTAAATCTACATTATTGTCAGTCACACTGTCAATGAAAGTCAATTTTTCACATAATTGTATTGTTTTTGATCTCCCCCCGTCCCCCTTTCCTCGCAGTAATGTCAGAAATTGGACATAAATTCCAACCATGACTGAGGTAGTGAATATCTTCCAATATCTGTAAGTAGTTTAATAAAGCCAAGAATGTATCCCTCCATACAGGAAGGGCCTTTTTGACTTGAGACACACAAATAACAAAGTCTTGAAATGATGGAAATGTGCTCTTAGATTCCCAGCCCTGGTGGTGTCCATATCCGTGGTGCTCCTCTGCTTCTATGTGCACGCAAAAAAGAAACGAGCAGCGTATGACGTCACTGTGCCAACGCCGCGAGACGCCCACTCCTCTTCAGTGCTCTATACGATTTCTTGCCCTGAAAATCATGCAGAAGAGGCCAGAAATTATGACAGATTCCCTCCTCGGTACAGCACTGTGGATCCCCCACCCCCATACTGCCTGGTGTGTTAGCCCTCCCTACAGTCTCCCACAATCACCGGGTCACTGCAAACTGATTTAGACTACTCGTCTATTATTCATTAATATTCCTAACATATAGGAGCACCTCGGTAGTCCAGACAAAGCCATAGTGTGGTTCTGTAAGTGGATTCGCCAATATTTTTAAACTCCAATTAAATGTCCACGAAGAATCAACACTTGCTAAAGGTTTACGGAGATGTACTTAAAACATTAGGAAATATGCTTGATTGCTGGAGAGAAATATGAAGATTGTTCTCTTGAGACATGAACATGTATCAATCTTCTCATCTTTCTCTCCACCAAGATAGCCAATAAGCATATCTCCCAAAAAGAACTATTTCCTTAACACTGATCTGTGCTCCGTGTTCTTTCTAAGGCTAGTAATCTAGAGCTTCAGGCTAATACCTGCTGCATTATTATGATTTGAATGATCAAGTAAAAGACTGTTACCATTTTAAAATGAACGGTGTTACTACAGTACCATTGTACTTCACTCTCTTTCATGCAGTTTGACCCCAAGCTGACGAGTGTTTGGCCACCTGCCTACGAGATGTACCCGATAACGCTGCCTCTGGCCCCTCATCCCTGGACCACATCAGGACCTCTGCACCCGAGCCCACAATCCTCATCCAGCACCCAAAACCAGCCAGAGCTACACCAGGCATCCACCGGTTAATTTACATTTTAATTGACAGTTAACGCTAACAAACCTTTCGTTGTATCCGGTTAATATTGTCATTTCTTAAACCCCGTAATTTTAATTTAAAATAAATTGCATTAATACTATCTGTAGACAGTACATAAATATTCTCAATTGTAATACATTTTGTATGAACATTAAACCTACAGTGTAGTTGTCTACACACCAGCAGAATCATCAAAGCACCAAGTGTTTCTGGATGTTATACTATATACTCTTTATTCCAATACAGTACTTACAAGTTTGAGGGAAATTAAATAAATATTGAATGAGTTGACAGTATTATCTTTCTCTAAATTCTAAGAAGGAACATGTACAGTGATAAGAGTGTTTCCTTGGCTTGTTAACCATGTTAAGGCAAAAGTAAGTATGAATTTGAAGCCTCAATAAAAAATTGACTCTTTGTACATCAAAAACAACAACAAAAACGTGACAACTTCCATTCATTGTCCAACCTGTAATGTTAAGTCATTTGTTTGCCTTCATTATACAATCAGTGCATACTGTAGGCTACTTCTTTTTCTTCTTCGTCATTTTGTTGTTGTTGTTCTAAGTGCTACAAAGACAACTACAACAGGATCAGGCAGGCAGTCGGACACTGTGATCCGTCCGCTGGCTCTTCTCACTGTCAAACAAACCAGACACATTTTACAGCACAGGAAAACAAATGTCAAATAGAATCGACATTTAAACGCCAACAAAACAAATTGAGTCTGCAAATCAACGCAAAATGTGCTAATGTATTGCACGTAAATATGGTTTTCTTCTAAATGATCTATTGCTGTTTGTTTTTCAAATTAGTGACGGAATATAAAGCACACTTAAGAGCACATACAATCATACTGTGTGATCCAATGGTACAATATTGAGTTTTTTTCACAAACATTTGGTATCTTTCCTTCACCAATCTGTCCTACCGATCCAATGTAAACATAACACTACATAACGTAGGAAAGGCTAAAAAGTTCAATATCCTTTAACGAAAACCTTCAATAGAGCACTATGATCATTTTCTTTACTCTAAGTCTAGTTTCACGTTTATTATAACATACACACACTCACTCACACTATTGCACTAAACCTCATAATCAACTCTAAATCCTTCCCAACAAATATCAATAAAATGATCCCAATTCTGACAAAGTACACCTTGACATTAGGCTCAACAGAGGAACACTAGCTTGTACAAAGACGCTGAATCGTGACACTTGGCGCTTCACTACAGACCTCCACCAGCAAGGTCTGTATGGACACACCCCTCTGGAGCTGCCAAACCGTCCTCTGACCTTTGACTTGTGGCCCTGGCACCTTGCTGGTAAGCTCTTGGTGACCTTCAGAAGACCCAGCTGACAGGAACCCACTGCTGCTCCGTTGACAGTTTGTCCAGAGCCGACCGTAGACTTCGGAACGCCGCTTCCAGGCCGTCGTTTATGATGCAGAGATCAAAGTAATGTCCATAGGCCCGCTTAATGCGCTCGCTCTCGTCCACCGTCCTCTTTAATTCAGAGTCCTGTAGGGAACATCTCAGGGAGAGGCGATATAAATAAATACAATGACCAGGCAATTACTTGAATGGAAGAGCAGAGTAAACAGTGAAAGCGGTGAAGCGGTGCGTAACAGAAATCAAATTAGTTTCAACTTTCCTGTTTGCTATGCTGACAAGATCCAACACATTAGTTATTATTAATTACCAATACAATAATCTTTCATGGAATGCATTTCAGTCTAACTATTTAGGGTACAACTGTTTGGTTGATTCTAATGGGAGGACCACTGCCTTTTAAAGACATCAATCTCTAATGTAAATAAATAAACAAACTGCTCCAAACTCAGTTTTTATATAATGACCATATTTGTCATAGTATAACATGAATGAGAGAATGCGTTTTTAAAGCCTCGACGAATAACACACACTTACCGTTAACTGTTTTGTAACCACTCCTGACTCAATTGCTGACTTATTCATAGCTTTGAGAACCTCAAAATCCGGGGCTTCAATGAAAACAACATAGGGCAGGAACTCTGACGTCCGCAGGACTTTAAGAGCCTTCAGAGAAAAAACATTTACGATCACTGCATCACTGCACAGCAAGCAATGGGAATACTGAAACACATACGTGATTATTAAGTTGGGAATGGGATTTAAATGCAACAGCAGTATCTTCATCCAACAAGTCTATCAAGCTAATGTGTGCAAATAAAATGAGCGTTTCCGACAAATTATGTTGATCATTAAGAGATCCTTTTTGATAAACATTGATGGTGTGCTTAGCCTGAA